>NW_015553403.1:626508-650423 GCF_001515605.1 Sinocyclocheilus anshuiensis
GAAAGAGGGCCTCTCCAGTACTACTCGAGGAATATGAAGAGAACCTTATGTCCCTTCCATTCCCTTTGTCCACAGAGAAAAATGTCAGAAAATGCAATATACTGCTCAACACAGACTGCAGCAAGCAAAAAAAAGCTGTAGGTGTTTCCCTTGAGTTGCTCATGCATGTAATATGCATTCGACTGAATGTCAGAGTTACTGAATTCAGTTTCATTCATTTAGGGGAGACATTTACCTTGGCAGTGTCACCGGAAATTTACAACACCAGGTCGCACGTGATAAAGGAATAAAGAGTAACAAACAAAACCTATGAAGAATTTTAAGTTCGTTGCTACTTTAAATATTTTGCTCCGCAAATATATTGTGTAACTAGTCAAATAAAACATGAAAAGGCATATAACACAAAACGTCACTACAAATGAGAAAACTAAAAAAAACAATTTAAATGCTAACAGTTTCACTCCATCGTCAAAGGTTTTAACAGTCAATTAAGAGAAAGTGTTGTTTTCACAGTCCTCGTCGGAGCAAGCTTTCACTCAAAATGTGAGACACACGTTATGTTAAAGACGTAACATCAATTACAAATATTTCCACAAGGTAACATACACATTGATAAAGTTAGAGGTTCTCCAGTATGTACAGAGACAATTTACCGTCTGCAAGTAATCTGCATTTTTAGCAAAGATGAACAGTGATGACCCTGAGACATGTACTGCAGATTTATAGCAAACATGAAAATTAACATTACAACACCTGATGTCTTTTTTGTTGTTGTTGATTTTTCACCTTTTGGAAAATTAGCACTACACAGTCATACATCAAATCAGTCACTAAAGTCACTCTAAAAATAGAAAACCTGCTTACATACATATCTATGCAGATAACATACACTCTTATCAACTTCATACTGATATGTAAAATATTCAATAATTGTTTTTCTTTTGAAAATATTTTGGAAGTTTTTTTAAAATATATTTTACATATTTTGAAATCTACTATGGAAACAAGGCTTTTAGTGATAATAAACCCAGTATACTTTACCTTTTTTTTTAAAGAGAAAAAAAAAATCAAAGAGGAAGAAAGTACTGATCTACAGAATCACAGGCAGGTTCCTTCCTAACCAGAAAAGTGCTGCTGATGATTTCATCACTGACGTGAACGAACTTAGTATGGCTTTAAAAACAAACAAAGCAAAGACAAGTTAAAGGCATTGAAAGTGCCAAGCTGCCTACAAATGCTCAAACAGAGCACTACAACATCATGCTCACTATAACAAAACACTTGGTTATTCAACCTTCATGACACATAACATAAGACAGAACCTATCAGATATAGCTTATAAAGGAAACATGACGCAGACACATTCAGGTCGAGTGGAACCTGCTGTGAAGTAAAGTGACCTATGGCATTGATTCTAAAGGACTCCATTCCTTCTGGCGAAAGGCCAATTCTCCCAGTGTGGAAGGGGTGGCGTGCAGGGGAGTGCAGTGGGGACTGTCTCAGTAGTTGTACTGCCTCTGTCCCGGCTGGTGAACATAGCCTCCGGTGGCTTTGGCCTGTCTGGCTCCACCGTCGCGCAGTAGGTTGAGGCGGCGGAGGGCATTGCGGGACAGCTGCTGGCGCTCCACGTTGTCACGGATGTGCTGGGCCAAGCGGCCGTTCTTGGTCTGCTCCAGAAACCCGGCGTGAGCAGCAACCAGAGCGGCTGTGTAGCAGCCAGAAGGGTGACTGGGCCGGCGCTGAACGTCAGATCTGCAAAACAGAATCTGTGAGATTCAAATATTTCACATTGTTATAAAACATTACACGGCTCTCTGACATTTTTGATTCCAATTGGTCAGACGCAACATTGCGAGGTCTGGTGGTTTCGAAAGGATGATTGTTTTGTACATTGTAATGCATAATAACACAAACAGGTAAGATTTTAAAAGTTCCAATTTAAATCAATATTAAACCTCTAAAAATGTTTGTCTTGGCTCAAAGCAGCTTGCTAGGAACTGTTTTACTTTGTGAAAGATTTGAGCTAATAAAATATTTCAACTCAAAAAAATATTTCATGACCATTTATTTACTTATGTGGCAAGTATCCGTGTAATAAGCAAGATAATGTACATCTAGCCAGTTGTTATCGCAAATTATTACACTGCGCTGTGGAATACTTGATTCTGATTGGTCAGTCGCAACATTCCGAGGTATGTTATCCCTCGGCTTTCTTTATGGAAGCTTTGCGTTGAAATATTTCAACTCAAATCAATATTTTGTATCTAATTATTTACTTATGTGGCAATTAGCGGGATAACGTACATCCGGCCGATTGCTATCGCAGAATAACCCCCTTCCGTCCTGATCACCCTGTTGAGGGTTATTCTGCGATAACAACCAGCTGGATGTACATTACCCCTTGCATACAAAACTCTAAATCTGCCCTTTACCTTAAAATGGATGGCTCATGGGTGCCGTCCTTGGCAGGTCGTTGACGAGGGCTGTGAAAGGCGTACACAGACATGCTGGGATGCTCGATCAGTAGGTTCTCCAGAGGACTGGTCTCCAGCAGGATCGGAGCTCTGCCTCCAGCCATGAAACACGGCGGAGGGGTGATGAACCAGCTTTCTTCTAGCCCACATGTCGCCTCTAGATGTAAGAAGTTGCCGTCCTCTGCGTCAGTGTCTGCCGCCGAATCCAGAGAGGAACAGGAGGAGCAGCGCACGGGACAGTCCAGGGGAGCGACATCGCCAGAGCACACCTCCACCAGATCATCTCCACATGCACTGGAGCAGGCATTCGCTACAGGAGCAGAGGGCAGAGAGGATGTTACTACAGTAAAATGGCAGATTTCCTATAGTAATCAGTTCACAGGATTTGAACAAACTTGTGTCTATTATGTTTAATGTCAGTGTTTAACTTGTTTTGCACTGTTCACACTATTCATGAAACCCAAAATTCAGCATGAAATGGAAATTGTGATAGATTTTGTCTATCCGAGTGAGGGCACTAACAGTGGTGAGGGCACAATACCGCAATATTCCTTAAAAAAAATAATATTTGAATATTTATTTCATGGTGACTTCAAACTTTTTGAAGCAATCGGAGTCTGGCAGACAATACAATGAGGGGAAAATCCCATTGACATTGTAGAAGTACTATATTTCAGCCAAGTCATATGCAGGGAGTAGAACATCATACAAACTTGGAATGCTGAGAAACCATAGTTCATCACTGGTTAATACTGAAAACATCTGAACATTATGGAAACGTTTGAAATATCTGCATCTATATAATTCAAGTATAACCAGTTCTATCGAAAGCAACTCATATATTTAGACAGAAACTGAGATAGTAAATATTTTAGCCTCACTTCACTTCTATTTGTACTCTTCGTGGCTTCTGGCAAGTAACCAAAAATGGTATAAACAGCTGGCTTTTGGGCAGAGCCACTGAGACGCTACACATTTAGTGGCCTCTAGAGGGCAGTGTAATCGAACAATCCTTCACCACTCCTAAACACTGCAGAAACTTGACAGCCTTCACATGAAGTTCATGTGACACATTTGAAATTACAGTGATAACACCTTATATTTACACAAAATGTAAGACCAACTAGTGATTAGAGTCCCACACCCATAACATGATGCTATAGCACACATAGAACTTCTCTAGCACAGAGCCACACCTTGTTTATCTGTAGTAGGGATGCACCGATACCACTTTTTCCAGTACTCGCCCGATACCGATACTTTTATTTTTGGTACTTGCCGATACCGAGTAGATCACACAACAGAATTGCGCTCTCTGTCTCTCTCTCTCTGCATTGTTTTACTTACTTGTTTATGACATACCCGACCGAACTACAAACTTTCCAGTGATGTCTGTGAGAAAGATATATTCACTCGACAAGCTCGCGAATCTGCTGCATCCCTAATCTGTAGCCTTGCAGCATCCTGCCAGATGACATCAAACATATTCTCAACTCAGCTGGTTAAGAAGGCGTTAAACCCTCTTACAGCACTCTTCAATGTCCCTGGGAAGCCAGTTAACCTTTAATCCTCTGACCATAACGGAAAAATACTCACTTCCATCCATCAAGCTATATGGATATGAAACAAAAGAAATGTTTTTAATCTCCATTCCCATTCTGTCTAACTCAGCGTTCAGGCAACGACTGATGTTTGTAATCATTCCGTGTTCAAGGCCTACTCGCTTTAAGTGTTTAAACGGTAACTTAATCTGTCCTATTTTTAATCGCAGACCCCACCATAGACACTTTTGTCTGACAGGCTAAAAGCGTTGCTGCCCATAAGCATGTCTGTCTCCCCCGTCCTAAAAAAGGGAACTGGACCATCCAGATTGCCTTGCACCTGAAATATTCACACACATACACAATATGGGAAGGCCTGTATTTGGGCAGGCAGCTTATGAGAGGTATCATGTTAATGAGGGCATGACGTCTGTGCCAGGGGTCACAGAATCTGTAATACTGTCCTGCAGACCATCAGATTCAACTGAGGTGATCTAGGGTCGACTCATGAATGAGGACGTTTGCATACCCAATCTGCTCTGATTTCAGGGGAAAATAAGCAGAATTCTGTTGAATGCATTTAAAGTCTACTATATAAACTGGAAATTGACAATTGGAATAATATGCACCAATGCTCACAATTAATTTACAAACATGCAATAAAAAAGGTTACATATTCATTTTATGTTGACTTGAAATGCTGAGACTACATCACCCTCATTCTCTTGATACGAACTGCCTGTTCATTTCTGCATTTAGGGAGAAGCTCTTACACAAGATCCATATTTCAGTTCACTAATCAAAAACAGGAAATGCAAGAAAGATCTCTCACCTAGATAATCGACCAGAATCCACTCATCGTCCTCCTCCTTCTCATTGAAGTCTGGATCCACAGGACATCCACTGCCCTCCTCCAGGGAATCTCCAAACAAGATGCTGGTGAACCTCTGGAACATGGTGTTGTCCGGGGCAGAGGCGTGAGGCTGGATAGTCCTGCTGGGAGTGGGCGAGGGTCGGGCTCTTTGGTCATCAGCTGCGGGAGCCGCTCACTGAGATCTTGGTAAAGGTGCTGAAGTGCATTAGTTACTCCTTCTCAGCCGAGGAACACCTGCTGAAGTTCAGCCATAGCTCTTGTTGATTGTGCAAAAACAGGCCCTGGAGGATAATCAAGAAGATGTTGTTAACGAAAATGTAGACAAACTGACCAGCTAAGTACAGAACATTTCCCGGTTCTGTCATGTTCTGTTGCGATTAGCCATAAATTACAGGTCATAAAATACAGACGGATATTCCTGAGAACAGACCAGCAAAAACAAAGCAGTCTAAAGTGTCTCTGCTGTCACAGATACTGCCTGTCTTCTTCACACAAAGCTGATGCCTATGAAAACTGGTCTTTGTACAGATACACCCAGCCTCCTTCAGGACTATGACTCATGAGGGTCCCCTTTTCCGTTGTTTTGCTTACGACAACAAAGAGAGACAGCTGTGAAGTGAAGGACTACAAGCTGTTCTTCACCTCACTACATCATTAAAACAAGACAACCAATTCATACTCCCTTCCACCTGCTCATATAGTCATGGCAGCACTCTTTGTTTGTGTGTTTAGGGGGTTGGGGCTATTATGAGGTCACATACATATAATAATAAGCACCCTTCAGAACCCCAAAAAAAGAGGATTATAGACTGACAAGCAGAGATAAGCAGGACTGGGATGGCCTTTGTGTAGGCAGCCCAGAGGAAAACTGCATTGCTGAGAGGTCACTATTTTAAAGCTAAGGAGACATGAATTAAATACACTGAGAACTCCAGGAGATCTTCACCACATACACATTTCTCAAAGGAAAAGCAGTCAAGACACTTAAGCAAAAGTCTCAATTTGCAGCCCATTTAATATCATTGTTGTTTAATTGTTTTTTCTCATGGGAGATGTTCTAAAAATCATTATCATTAAAGATGTTAACACAAAATTGAAATGGAACAAAAATGTCTATGTAACTCATGTAAATGTGGTGTAGACAGAAAATCACAAACTGGCATAAAAAAAATAAAAAAAAACTTGCAAAGTGCACATTTAGTCCTTGATGCACTTATGTACATGACATGATAAAACGAAAAATGCAATTAAAGCAGAACATATTGGAACTGCACTTCCTTCTGAAAAGCCATCTTAAACCTGCCCAAGCCTGGTCAAAATGGTCTTCGGTTTAGTTGGTTTCCCCCACCAGACCTATGTGAAAACTGCCCAAAACCATTCTGAAACCAGTGCAGACCATCTTAGCTATTGTAACACTATCCTATGACAGCGCTAAAGAGTATTTTTTATTTATATATATATATATATATATTTATTTATTTATTTTTTCTTTTTTTTTCTTTTTTCTTTATTTGTTTATTTATTTTGCAGGCCCAAAACTGAGCAATGCAGATATTTCAATGTTCATTCACAGATATTGTTCAAACAGCTGGTCCATATTGGATAAAAATGCGAACATTTAATGTGGAAGCATAGAAAAAAAGCATCAAAGCTAATATACATGGAACGCAGCAAAACAAGAACCTTATGCTTAAGGTGACATAACTGCTATATTAGACTGTTCAAATAATATTATTAACGCAGCCATGCATTGAGAAAGCATGCACCATCGTGCTTATTACAATCTGAATGATTGTACAGGTGCAAACATATAGGAAAGCTGCATTTGCTTGCCATATATGATGGTTGATTGACCCGCGGCGCACACACAGAGCCTGGCCGGGGGAGGGATGCGTGTAACCCTACACCGACCGACTGGGCAGACCGCGAACCCAAACGCTTCAACTGGCTCTGCTGGACAAAGCTTAATTCGTAAAATCCGAACATGCTCACATTGCAGAAACAAATAGTGAACATATCAAATCGCCTGCAGGCTTTGACAGGGTGTGCTCTGCAGAATGTCGACATATTCAAATGCACTTTTTCTTCTATTTTTAACATTTACATGTTCGACCAAAATTTCACTTTTCTTTTTACAACCTATATTGAGTACATTTTGATAATATATTCGTAGTATTTAACTCCTGGACGTTTCTATAACGTATTAATGCAGAATGTCGGTCGATCAGCAACAAAGAGGTTTTAACTCACCTGCGGCAAAAAGTAATGTAAACAGGAAGAGGGTTGACTTCAAGAACAAAAACAGATCAGTTCAAGTGGTTGAGGTAGATTATTTGCCATGCGATATATAAAAATATATAAATATACTTCTTCCCGGAAGAAGTTTCTGGACCCTTTAGTTCGGAGTTTCGCGGTCAGTTCTTTTTTCGTTTCTTCTCCGAGGTCTCAACTGCTCCCTTTGTTATTGTTGTGGAAAATTAACAGCTGATCGGTCGTTACGTAGCTGAGGACAGCCTATGGGCGGGGCTTGTCAGAACCCTCTCAGCCAATGAAATGGCGCCCCTGACTATGACTGACTGTCACCAACGCACGTGACCTCATCCCGGGAAAGGCAAGACAGGGCAGAGCACTCCACCCTGTATTTGTTGGGTTGTACGAAGATTTAATATGCTTTAAAATAGAATGGTTTAATAAGCCTTACATATTGTCATCCTGACTTCTGAGTTGATTTTTGAGAATGATTTTGACTGGGCATTATCATGTAAGTGATCAAATTTACAAGAATTTGCAAGAATCTACTCACATTGCAACTGAAATTACTGGAATTTTTTCATAAAGTTTATCTTCAACAAAGCAGTGTTAAAACATTCTGATGGCTCTAAAAACTTTTAACTATGTTAATTTGTACCTTACACAGTTTTCATCCATCTAAACAAACTGTTAAAAGAAAGCAGCATAGGATCAGTCAGTCGTCGTTCATTATAAACCATGAAATAACATCATAAAAATGCATTAATTTACTTACCAAATAAATAAATGGACATAAAATATAGATTTAATTTTTTTAGAAAAGAACATGATTACACAGCTTCATCGTATAAAACTATTTGACCACAGAATGGCACGACTGACCAATCAGAATCAAGTATTCTAGATAGCATCCAATAATGATTATAAGGCTCAGGCAAAACTGTCATTTTGGGGTAAATTGTAAAAGGTTTGTACTTTTTTTGCCCTATACTGAGTGAAAATGTCTAGAACAAAACATTTAAATCCTCCCCATTATAGATGTAGGTCACCAGTTTTTTTGGGAACAAAGCACTCCACCCCCCTCAACATCTCAGATGGCTGTATAAGCCTGTTTTGCTAAGAGAGGCCCGTTCTAAGATTCAGCTATAGACCATTTTCTGCCCCCACTAAGACACTAGTTTTGAACAAAAGGACTTACACTGGTGAGTCAGCAGATCTAATAAAGCAAGCTAAACATGATATTGCATCATCCATATATTCAGATTAATCTACATCAATCTATATAGATAACATATAATCTAGACGCATTAAACATATTTATAATCCCTAGTGTGCTTAATAAAAAATACCCTGCAATTGTACTTTTGGTATAGTAAACTGGTATACTTAAAGTCTACTAAATTGGAACAACTAATTTTGTGTAGTGCTGAGGTCCAACTTAACAAGATATACTTAATATTTGTGCTAAAGTGGAACTATTGCAAGTAGGTACACTTTAAATATCTTGCATTTAAAGACTGATATTATACAGAGATCATACAATCCAGTGACATTAAAACACATTTTAGGCTTTGAAATGTGCAATAAAGAAATACTCAAAATAAAGCTTAATTATAAATTTATATCAGTAAGTCTTAAGTGATATGTCAACAAATATGTTAATGGTGTTAATTGTACTTAAATATATTTCAAATAAATTATGGCATAGGTTTGGCAATACATAATTGTACCCTTTGTCATGTCTTCCCTCGAAAATCAGACAGATGACCTTTTCATTGGGAAGGGAAAAAAATGTAACTTTCTTTCCTGATTTGGAGTTCTCTGACACAGCCCTTTTTCTCCTTTCCAATCAGTCCACTTCCACTTTTTCAGACCACAATACTGATCCCGTTTATGTACAGGAGGGACAATCTTCCTGTTGGATATGACGTGAGAGTGAATCAGTCATCATGTTTTTCTTCTGTTTCTGGATATTTCATTTATTTACCCTCCAAAACAAGGCCACACCTGCTCACTCTGGGTTAAACCATAAAGATAAGCCACAACCCATGACCTCGACAGGCCTTGTCTCAAGTGGTGTCAGAACACTCAGTCATTTAACTAACTGATTAAAATGTCAGTCAAGAGTTTGTTGACTATTTGGAAAAATAACTTTATGGATGAAGTGAGACTTTTTGCATGCTATTTATTTTTCTAAGCAATTTTTATTAAAAAAAAAAAAAAAGGTTAGTATTTGATAAATTAAGCTCAAAGAAGCTCAAAGATCATAAAATCTGAGCAAAACACATAATTCCACCCTAACTAGTCTTAAGATTTCTGATCTGTTGTCTGAACTGATTCTTATCAAGCCATAAAAGAACATATTGTCCATTATATTCATTATGATTCCACAGCATTCCTGATATAAACAACATATTATCCACCGTCCACTGTTCAGAGGTCCACACTTTGACACTCTGATGTAATTCTGTTAATGTTTAGGACATGTACCAAGCCTGTTGTGCAATAAACCATAGTCAAGTTATTTAATTTGACATAAAATGAGCAAATGAAAACAAGGCTGTGAGGGATAGTAACGCCATATAATCTCACAAATGGATGGGAGTTTTTGTGGTGGTCTTTATACAGGTTCATACATATATTCTCAGTGGTAACCTTTTTGTGAATCATTCTTTGATGTGATACAAGCGTCCATGGATGATGAAACTAATATGTCACAGAATCTTTGTGGCATTTCCAGAGCCTCTTTTTCTCGATGCAGCTAAAAGTCAAAAGCGGAGAGTGACGAAAAGATTAATCACAAAAAGTACACAGACATGCTCTCTGAAATGACCTTACTACCTGACACTTAGCAGACTGAAATATCAAACTTAAAATGGCTCCAAAATGTATTTGGAGGATACGAGACTGTCACACATTAAATATCAAATTATCCAACAAAATGACATTTATTTTCAAGAAATACTATATCATAAGCACACTGATTACATCTCAAATAATAATAAACACAACAAAGGAAAGCAGCATTTGGGCACTTTCTGGACATGTCAAATAGTTAATGTTATGAGCTACACCTGTGAACTTGAGTTGAACTCAATAAAATGTACATAATTTAAGTGTGGCTTAAGTTACGCAACTCTATCTAAATTTCTAGTATACAGCAATTTTAAGATCTAATGCCAACCATAGTCACAAATGTTACTAGAAAGCACTGCACTGAAGGACAAAACATCTGGAATGCATATGTAATTTATGTACATGGTCCCAAATATCAAGCTAGTGACACCATTAGGAGAGTTCACTTGAAAGAAAACCGGTCTGATACCAACTGTACCACTGTAATCACATTGTAACTCATTAGAATCCTCATCTAATATATATATAAGTTGAAAATGAGAAGGCAGATTGAAACTTAGCATCTAAAGCGCCTAAGGCCCATGTGTGACTGTTAGGGTGGAGGGAGATCAAGTGTTTGATGTCATACCAAACACTTTAAAGCATGCAGTAAAATAGTTACAGCATGATGCATCAAGTTGAGGCCTGAAAAGACCTGAACAAATTTAAAACGTCACATTGAGGAAGATATACTTTGTCATTGTATATAATGTATGATATCACATCCTCCTTTACACTATAGTATAAGGAGCACAGTATTGTACTTCTACTGTTCTTATGATGGTGCCATTTTTAGAGCTTGAGAGGAATACAATATAAAACTGTTTAGATGAGGGAAATCGCAGTGTCTCAGTGGTTGATTCATTTGCCTCCATCCTTGTCAGATGCAAAATATGACAATCAGATGAGTTTTGAGTCATGTAGTGCAAAAAAGTGAAAATTCAAGACAATAATAAAAAAATGTCAAAGCACACGGATTGCTTTTATTAGTCTTTTTGTTGGTTGTTAAAGGTGATCTGTGGTGACCACAAAATTAAATGAAACATGATGAAGCACAAATATGTTGTTTGTTGAAATGACAATTATGTGACTAAATCCAGTCAGATAACGTTTGAGGCACGACCACTTTTTAACAAAATTTAACAGCACAATAAAATCCTCATCTTCATGTTCTGTGACACACATCTGTTCCTGAACACCCTTTTTCTATTGATCACACCCAGGAGAAACAGGCTTTTAACTTTTCTCTGGAAGAACACACCTTTCATTTGCAGTCTATGCAATGACAACCAATTGTGTCCTTCAATGACCTGACAAATTCATGATCTGTTCCATCTCAAAACAGACAAAACAGCAGTGCATTCGATTAGTGGCCTGAAGAGTATAAAACAGTACAGTTACAATCTTTACATAACCTGATAAGTTCATTCAAGCCAAATTTTATTAACTGATCCAGTGTATGGAAGAGAAAAATTTGAACTGTAAAAATTTGAATTTTGAACTGTTTCGGAAAAAAACATTTTGTGCACAAACATATATGCAATATAAAAATAAAAGCCAACCTGAGTGCAACCGGATGATCTGAATTAGAGAGATTAATTGCACATTAATCACACAAACAAAATGTACTATTATTTATTATGCATGTTCTTTTGATAGCAATTTCTATTGTTTAACAAAAGGACACACAAAATAACAAAATTACTCACTTAAAATGAGTGTCAGCAGCCTCAGATGCTCTGATTAGCATCATGACAACAAGTACCCTCTCTAACCTATGCGGCATCTGCCTGCTTGATTAGACTGAAATCAAAAACTACATTAAAAACCTGGATTGAAGTCTTTGTCCCTGTCTGTTTTACACTTACATGGCGATCAGCATAGAGGTTGCTCACAGTGAAGAACATATGCAAAGCAGGCAGTGAGCTAGGTGGAAGTTAATAAACAGTCAAATGTATCACACTGCAGACAAACACCTTTTGTAAATGATATTTCTGTAACTCTGTAACTAAAGACATCACTTTCTGGGTGAAAAGATGTACAAGCTACATTTCCCCTCAAAATAACAACAACAGCAACAAAAAGAAATATTTTGCATGAAAAATGTTGTCCATTCAAATATTTTTGTGCATCATAAAATAAATTTTAATGACAAGTAAGCATATTTTCCCTGAAAATTCTCATTATCGTAATGTATCTAGGTGTTTTTCTTTTACAGTATTTGTATTTACATCAGCATATGCTAAAGAAAGTACAAGTACTACCAAGGTGTATAAATAAATAACAAAATAATTATTTTTTTATTATTATTTTATATTACAGTGATGAAAAGTGGGCCGAGAAAATGTGCATAATTGTCATTAAATTACTATGACAGAATGTTAAAAAAAAAAAAAAAAAAAAAGTTTTAGGGTCCAAAATAGGATTCATTTTTTTAGGGAAAAAATATGATTATTTATTTCAGTTGATGTTGGGGTTTAATATGATCTGGAATGTTTTGACGGGTTTAATGAGATTCATCCTTCCACACGTCTCTTGTGTTTGCTTGTGAAATGTTTAAACTCTTAAAACAAGACAAGCCTAAATCTATTTTAATGCTAAACAGGAAACAACACAGGAACTACAGATCTGAGTAAATGTTCCTCTTCCATAATATTTGTGTCATGCTCAGAGCTAAAACAGAACCAGACAAAACACTTCTCCTCAAATCTCTTCCCAAAGCCCAGATTCACTGCTTGAGAACAGAGAAAAAAGAGCAACTTTGTCCTTCTCTTGCTTTCCTAGAGAGTGTGAAAACAATCCAGGCCTTGATTTTTTTTTCTTTTTCATAATGTGTTTCTATGGCTGGTTTCAAGTGCCTAAGACAACACACAAAACAGCACCATGATAAGGCTGGCAGGAGTTGGCAAGGCGTTTACAGAAACAAAGGACTGAGGGGTGGAATCAAAATAAACTGAATGACCTCTGGTGCCGCAGAGAAAAAAAAAATCATTCAATAAAACTATGTTTCAAAACAGCAGTTTAGCAAGTACCTGCAGGAAGGATTCCGCAAAAAGAGCTCATAGTTCAAAACTTGTCTGTTCCTATGGCAACAGGTGGAACAACTGGGCCATTCTGTCAATAAAAAGGCTGTGTGGTGATATTGCTCTTTTTCTTGGTTCTCTTCTCGCCTAAAGACCAAAATGAAAGGCTTCATTGAGGTCAATGAAACAGTATTTTAAACTGTGAATGATGTAACATGAGAAACTTGTTGCTAGCAGCTACTATGAAAGTGTACTCAAACAAACAAGAAATGTGCAAAATGCAGTCAAACTGCATATCAAGGCACTTGGCATCTGTTGAGCTGGTGTCTTCAGATTCAGCAGGGGTGAATGTGAACGCACTGAGCCGCACAGACAGCTGTTTGGATGACAACGCCTATCTCAATGTCCATTAGGGCTGGGCAAAAAAAAATTTGATTTTTCGATTAATCGTTTTTTAAAATGACGTCGATTCGATATCGATTCTCAAAAGCCGCGAATCGATCTTTTCCGGGATTTATTTCAGCACACATTTAAAACAAGATCTGATTAACGTGAACCTTATCATTAGTCACTGAATGTAATCAAAAAATTGAGAATCGAATCGAATGGAATCGAGAGCTTGCGAATCGAAATCTAACCGAATCGAATCAGGATACCCAGCCCTAATGTCCATCATCACCAATCTGGATGAAAAAAAAAAAGACCAAGAGGCCCTCATCGATTCACAGGAACAAACAAACCCTTTCCAAATCTAGCTGGCTAGTTAGCTAGCTAGTTTCTCTCCACTCTCTGCTGGATGCATACATTTTGAAACATGGTCACATTATGAGGAGTCTTGTGTGTCAGAGTCTTCTTCCTGAAAAAGAACTTTCCCAGACTTTGTCCCCTGTCTTCTGCTTCGCTCCACGGACCCGTTGATCTCTCCCAGCGGCAAGTAGGAGTAGTCCGCCCTCTGCCCGCGCGCTTTGGATTTTCTACACGTCTGGATAAAGTTACCGGCGAGGCTGGCCAGCAGCGACGTTGCCAGGATAGCACAGACAACCAGCCAGCTTTGCCTGCACACATAAACAAAACACTCTCAGGGTCAGGAGTTGCACTTTGACCTCTGACTCCACCGCTGCTGCCCACAGCCTCCACAAAGCACTTGACTGCAACCATGGCAACACCACACAATCCCTTACTTGCATGTGAAAGGCCGAGCTGACTAATAAATTCATCTGTGCCACTCCGCTGCTGCAGAGTTGTTTACCAGTACAGTCGGGGCACTTGGTTCAGACTTGTCTGAAAGCCCATTCTGTTAAACAAGGGCTTGGAATTTGTCAGAGTGAATTTCCATGGCAATAATCAAGTTACTCAAACACGCAGATAGGGAATGGTACAAATGACAAGTTATTTGAGATAACAGATTTTTTTCTCATGTTGTGGAAACTGTGGCTTGTCCTATAATTGTACACAACATTTAGTTTTTTAAAATAGCAAAATTTCCACTCTGTGGAAATGAACCAGAGATGATCACTAGAATGTTCTTATCACAAATGGACCATTGCAATTGATTTATTTTATCAAAACCACCTGTCCTCAGACAACAATTTAATATTTCACATAGATTTAAACATCTATAATAAAGTACATATTTTTTATAAAAGAAATTATTCTGGATTTTTAGATATATTTCCCCATTTAGAGTAGGACTGATTATCAACTGGAAACACCAGAAAAACAAAATGGCTGCTGCATTTAATAGTTAATACATATGTGAAATGCAAAATTAATATTTAATAATTAATAATTAATTATATATTAATTATAGTTTTTAACTTTAATTGCATGCTACAATTGTAAATATTCATAATAAATATTTTACATGTAAGTACACATCACTTTTGTATCTGACAGGACTGACATATAGTAATTAATAAAAAGTTGACAAAATGTTATGCTTTGTCCCGTGTCTCAAGAAGCAGTGAGAGGACACATATTGGCTGCTGTTACGGGTGTGTGTGTGTGTCTGTGTTTGTTTGGGGGCGTGTTGGAGCACTTACTCAGATAAATAGGGTTTGGGAGCATGAGCTTCCTCCTCTTGTCTCCATTCCCTCAACATCTGGGCAGCCAGGCAGTGACCGGCTGAAAGATTGTGGGGAAAAAAAAACAATGTTTTTAAATCAAATTCCTTGTTAGGACAATAACTCCCTTACTGGCATATTTTTCCCGTGCCCCCTTTCCTAACTTCAGATGTAACTGTGGGAAACAGAAGCGTAAGTGCAACTGTTTTTTGTTTTTTTTTGGTAAATCAGTGTATTACGGTCAATGAAATTACTTTTTTAGTTTTTTGAATATCCAAATGTGGCTCTAGAGTGAAGGTGTGGTCAACATTAGTGAAAATTTAGAGAAAAAAATTTGCAGACAAAAAATGTCCATTGTCTATTGTCAATAGTATAGTGATGTATAAAGCAGAGCTCACACAGAAGTCAGAAGCAGCTTTGTGTTGGTCAACACGCCAAATTCAAGTGACCAACTTGAACAGGTTGCAAAATCTGCGAGGGGAAATCTTTTGCACTTACACGTAATTCCCGGTCGCGTGGAATCTAATTGAAATGACTGGATTTCGCCTGTGAAACTTTGCTGAAAAAGGCCAATGTGACCGCACCTAAACAATTCATAATGGAAACTTATTTTTATATATAATATTATTTAAGATATATCAAGAACATTTTAAGATGTATCTATTATCCTTTTTCTTTTTTCCCCTAAAGTTCAATTATAATATTAATCAAGCTTTTTGCACAAAAACAATCAAGATTTAGTTTTTACAACCATTTTCAACACTCTCTCTGAACCTTAAAATTAAACAGGTTTTCTGCACCCATTACTGTCTAATACAGGTCTAATACAGCTTGCACTGCCCCATTATTCAGTTGCAGCTTTTGGAAAGCCTGCATTAGATTGTGCAAGACTCCAAAGATCAGGGACCCTGCTAAAAATAAAGAGATCAAAAATTCATGTTCCAAAAATTCATCCAATTCTTTTTGGATTGATGTTTGGAGTTCAGAAAATTATAGAATGTTGTCATAGTGCAATGCATTTTATATCAAAACATCAAGGGAAGATCCAACTGGATATCAAATCCTTCCCATGAAGCAAATAATGGAGAAGGCTATCACATAGAAGACAGGGAAAGATAAGCAGAAAGCTGTTCACAGCAGTTGGGATCGTAATGAGCCCATGGTGTCAAGCGAATGAGCTGTTCCTGAACTCCAGAGAACAGGGGGTTTGGGGTTTATTATTTCTCTGCAGGGAAGCTTGAGAATGCATCTTCTTCTCACATTAAATGACAGAGGTCAGAAAGTTGGGATAGAACGAGCTGACAGGGTTTTTTTTTCTGGTCTTGACACAAATAGATACTCTGTCGCAGAGGTCATCAGTAACACAAGGGGCTGCTGGGTACTTGTGGGTAGACTGTGATTCTGCAAGGTCTCTTTTCTCCGCCCCCGCCACAAACACCCGGCAGCTTGAGGATGTGTGTGTGCAAGTTTGAGTAGAGAAGTTGCAATCATGTGATAGTAAATGAGCAAAGACAGAGTAAAGGGTGAGATATAGGAAGAAATCGTGAGATACTTTGGCTGTCAATCCATTACATTTTAATAAATATAAATACTTGATATGCTAATAAATTAATCAAATTAACTGGAAATAACTGCCTGAAAAACTCAAGCCTAAAAAAGTGTTACTATAAAAAATTATATTGGCAATTACATTATATTATCATAATTTTATATTGGCAATATTTTTTTTCAGGGTTTAATTTTTCAGATTGTAGGAACATTTGTTATCAAGGAATTTGCATAATTACGTTTAAAAAAAAAAAATTATTAATTGCCATAAATGGGTGGGTTAAATGGACAGTCCTAGTAAAAACATTTCCAACAAATCACTTCTCGGGAAAATCAGCCCAAAGTTAAGTGAAAAAAGGCTGGTGAGAAATGGAGATCTGTTAAGGCTCATATTTTAGTCAACTTGCATGCCACGTTCCACAGTAGAGAAGTGTGGACAGACACATACGCACACATATAGAAGGACAATGAGGAATGCTGATGGCTGAAGCTATAAGTAGAGAGAGTTATGTACTGAGAAAGTGTGAACATTAAACTGATCTATGGAGACGTCACACAGGGAATGTGTTGTTTACATGTCGTGTGAGTGCTAATAGGGGCTGTACCGCACCTCTGTGCAGGCTGATGTTTCTCTCTCCTTGGTATGTGCTGTTGCAGCTTCCTGTGACAGCGTTGCATGGGCACATGTCGTGGCATTGGCACGGCAGCTTGCAGTTCAGCCCGTAGAATACAAGAGGGCACTCTGGGACAACAAAGAGAGCAGAGACATGGTTAAGTTAATCTATTCATAGAGATAATTTGCTCCAAAATAAAAACAGTTGCCTACTTAGGCATGATTGTAGATGCACACTCGATTCCTTACAGTACTCAGAAATATTATGATTTTATGCTTTTATATGATATATTTGACCAAAATCTAAAACAGCATTGCATGCATCACTCAAGGCAATTCTAGAAACATTTCAAGAAAGAAAGGTTGGTTAAAAATATGTTTTAAGTTCTGGAAAATTGTTTCATCCAATTAAAGATGCACTTCACTTAATATTTGTGCGTGTTAAATATTTTTTGTGCTTATTTGAGAATGTGTTAAGTTTTGTGCTAATGTCAAACTATTGGAAACAATGATGAGCATTAGTCGAGTCTTTTGCTGACATTAAGTTCCTGCCAATGATGAGTGTTTCAGATCAGACAAATCATTGTAGCAAAAGTAATTAAATTTACATTCAACTGACACTTTCATCCAAAGTAACTTGCATACATGTTTTATGACAAAAGTTTAGGCATCTTAAACCTTTACCTGGAAATATATCTCTCACGTTTTTCATTACCCTACTAGAGCACATTCACTTGACCCTCAGGACACATACATTTTAAATATGTGCATCTGCTTATATTCCAAAACCGGGTGAGATTAGACCGCATACCTTGCTCACAGGAATCTCCATGGAGACCAGCAGGACAGGTGCACCATCCGTGAACAGGATCACATGAGCCTCCATTTGCGCACACGCATGTTTGGTTACAGCCATCGCCATAGAAACCTGCTGCACATACTGTGAGATGTACAAAGGAATTTCAGATGAACACATTGGTTTAAAATAGTTAAAATCACCACTGCTGACTGTAACAAACGTAAAGGTCTCGCAAGTACAGAGCCACTCAGAGCTTTATTTGATAGTCCAAATCTGTGTGACAGCCAGATTTACCCTCACCTTGGCTACAATTTAAACCCGTCCATCCAGCATCACACACACATCCATCTGTTCAGAGAGAGGGATAAGACAAGAAAAATAGAGAGAGAATGGTAGATAATGGGTTATCCAAAAAAACCTTAAATACTACCTTTAATGCAAAAGCATTTTCTCTGTTAAAAACATTCACTAACTACAAACAATCTGTCAAAATCTGTTATTTTTAGCAAATGTAATGGATGCAGTATAAGCTACATGCCTTAAACAAATCAATGTCAAATGTCGTTAACACTTTACATTATATTATACATTAATTATATATTTACATAAATAACTGTAACCAAAGTTAAAATGCATTATAATATTTGCAGATTCCTTGTTACATCTGAAATTGACTGTTTGTCATGTTTTTTTTTTTCAATTAAACTTACAGTTATACATTAATACAAGTTACGTGGGTACTTAGTCATGTATTCAGATAAGTAGACATAATGAATGTTATGATGAATAATGCTTGTGATCATAATTATTACAATATAAGGATTAATGCATTATATTTTCTCAAGGTGTAACAATGAATGTATGTTTTATGTATTATAACAGTGGTTAGAATTATTAATGAGATCATACAATGCATTATAAGGTGCATTACAAGGCTTAATTAATGCACTAAAAAAAGCTTCAAGTAAAGTGTGACCATAATGTCCTTTTGTGATATACAGGAGTGTACGAGAGAGTGACTCACTCTCAGTGCAGATCCCATGCTCTCCACATTCAGCCTGGCAAGTGAGTTTGGCACATCCTGGGCCGCTCCAGCCCTGCTGGCACACACACTGGCCCTCCACGCAGCGTCCATGTCCGCCGCAGTCCTCCGGCTGGCACAGCCTCTCGTGAACACACAGCACAGTGGATACTGCCCGTGGGCAGCGCCACTTCGGATGTTTGCTGGAATTTAGGCGAAAATGTTGAGATAAAACTGCCAAACTTAGCACACTGTTGTTTGTAAATGTGTAGTTTTGCATTTACACACCAGTGGTCTGAAGGGTAACTGGCCAGGGATCCGTTGAGGATATAAGTGGCCGAGCCACCTCCATCCAGATTAATAGCGTTAAAGACATTCTGTTCCTTCAGAAACTTTGCCACTTGCCAGAGGTTCATTCTGCAAAGATAAAAATAAACTGAAAGGACTAAACTGTACCTGAACTCCGGGTATGCACTACAAATGTGCACTCTCCATTTGGATTTAAATGGCTCACTGTGGTTTAAAACTAAGCTGAAATTTTTGATGTCACAACCATGAGAACACGAACATGACTGATATGCAAATGAACCTACCAAAACAAAAGTAATTTATATATAACTCTTTTACATGTTTCATTTCATTTAGGGAATTTTTAAGTGAGTTTAATTAAGGGCCAGAGAGACAAAATGTTTCTTTTTTAATGTTTTTCTAAAATAAAAACATTCATATTTTAAAATATTATCACTATTCATCATTCCAATATCATCTATAAATCATTCTAATATGATGATTTGGTGCTCAAGTCATGTTGAAAACAGTTGTGCTGCATAATGTTTTTGTGGAATCCTCGATAGATTTTATTTTATTTGTTTCAGGATTCATCGATGAGTAAAATGTTCAAAAGAACAGCATTTATTTGAAATTGAAATATTTTGTAACATTATAAATGTCTTTACTGTGAGTCAATTTAATATATCTTCACTGAAAAAAGTGTTAAATTCTTTAAAAAAAAAAAGAAACTATATATTATGAGTTTGTTGCAAAAACCTTGAGTAGCATTACAACTCAAAGTGCATAAAAAGCTAATAAAATCATGAATAAGGCCTCTCTGAATGGAAAAAAAGCATTCTGCTTTAACATTGTCTTCTTAAGCAATAAATCTTGCAAAGGTACATTCTGGGTTATTTTTAATGTTGTAGCATGCACAGACAGACAGAGAGACGCGGAGGAATCAATGTTTACAGTGATAAACAGCTGAGATCCGTTCAGGTTCAAAGTCCATTCTCACCCTCTTACACCCGTCTGACCGTCGACATGGAAGAGGATGAGTTTCCCCTCTGCATCGTGACCCACCGCCATACGGGCAGATATCACGTCCACAAAGTACTGGAATTTTCCTGCAAAATAAAAGATCAATGACCTACTGAGTTCTATATTAGAATCTTTGAGCACAGATGTGTTTGAAAACAACAGGACTAAGTACCTGAACTACTGTTGAAAATACAGTTTTTCTGATATAGGGAGGAATTTTAGGGAGCCAGATAAACAAGCTTATCATATGCTCACACTTCAGACAGAATCTTGTCTAATCTTACCGGTCTTCTGTGTTTCGTCACATTCTGCCTGGATGCTCTCATTGATGTAGATCTCACCGTTTCTCAGCAGCCACACCACCCCACTGATCAACTGCACGAAGGGGTTTACCTGATCCAGGATGTCATCTTCAGACAGGTAGCTAAGAGTATACACCAGAAAGAGCAAGTGAGACAGAGAAAGATAGGATGGTGTAGCTTAATGGTTAAAGATCTAGTCTTAAGTCTGGTTAAAGATCCTGTCTTTGATCAAGACACTCCAATAACATGTTGTATAGGCACAATTTTCTTTCCTGTGTTGATGTATCTCCTATTGAAACAGGGAGGTGGGGTGGGACATTTTTTCGCATATAGCCAGAAGCCATTCAAAAGTCTCGTTCATGCTCACCAAAGCTGTATTAATTAATCAAAATACAGAAGAAGAAGAAAAAACAGTAAAGGCGTGAAATATTTTTTACTATTTAAAATAGGTGTTTTCTATTTTAATATTTTTTCAAACATAATTTATTCTTGTGGTGGCAAATTTTCAGCAGCCATTACTCCAGTCTTCAGTGTCACATGATCCTTCAGAAATACGAAATTTGAATATGATGATTTGATGCTTAAGAAACATTTCTTATTATTATAATTGTTGAAAACAGTTACGCCACGTATACTTTGATGAACAGAAAATTCAAAATAACAGCATTTGTTTGAAATGGAAATTATTTGTAACATTATAAATGTCTTTACTAGCACTTTTGATCAATTTTATGAATGCTTGCTGAAAGTATTAATTTTGTTTAAAAAAATAATAATAATAACTTACTGTTACAAACTTTTGAATGGTAGTGCACATCACAGCCCAGTAAAACCACACTTGACAGACTGCACTATGATCTAAAGCAATAACTGCACTTTCAAAACAAATAAATTACAGCAACTTCCTTTACAAAAAAAAAGCTGATGGTTTGGAAAGGCAAGACAGTATAAATATTATCACAACCAAAGGCACACAAACCATGATTTGCTATACTTAATACTGCCAGACAGGTTGGAGAGAAAAAGCATTTACTTCACAAATAAAACAAAACTGTATACTCATGAAAATTGTTTTGCCAGAAGAGACTGTAATGTGTTTATCTGTTAATGCTACACTGAAAGCTAACAGGCATGAACTAAAAGCCACAAATTGTTGTATTTCACACTGGATAAAGTGGACAGGAATGATTAGCAAAAAGCAAACATTTGATTTGATAAGGATTACACATAAATAATCCCTGGCTTACTGGCAGACCATGTGTACTATTTTATACTTTATTGACTAGAGGCTGTTTTGAATTCCTTAAAGCTCATCCAGGTGAATGTCCAAATATGCTATATAAACACCTTATCTAACGCCAGAACACTCCGGTTAAAGGCCCTTAACGTCATAATGAATGACAGACTGAGACACTCTGGGTACATGGCGTTCCAAAGTACTGCCTATTATTAAGAGCACTGGTGCGTTATGCAATATTGCCATGTTTTTGTAAAGATTCTATTTTAGGAAACAGATGTTCTACGGGCCCTGCGTACCAATGACTTACTTCCTCCAAATTCTGCACCCATATTTAGGTTGAGGTTTGTTACAGCACCCTGCAGAAAAGGAAACCACTTTGTGCTTACAGACGTATGCTAACTGATAATGTGGCAGTGCCCTCAAGTACACTCTACTAAACATCTTCTTTTGTGTTCCACAAACGAAAATAAATTTCATATGGTTTCAAAGAACATGAGAGTGAGAAGATATTGAGAGAATTTTCATTTTTGGGTGACCTATCCTTTTAAGGGTGTGATACAGCATAAGTACAGCTTAATTATAGGCAGGTCAAAAGTACACCAGCACCCAACCAGGAAAGAATAGCTAAATTTTCTATTGTTTCTTGGGACTCCACACAAAAAAACAAACACTGTGGTATTGCAAAACATCACACAGGTCAGGAGAAAAACTGCAGAGAGTGAAACCTCGGGCTGTATCCTTACCCAAACACGAGCGTCCCATCCTTTCGGATGCCAAACTGAGCATTTTGAATTCCTCCACTGTTCCTCACCAGTTTCCCATCACTTATGACATTCCCCAAACACTGGCCGCGGTCAGTGTCAAAGAAGCCTCCATTCTGGGCGACGAGGCACTTTCTGAATTTGGCAGTGAGCTCCACCAGCTTTCTGTGGCTCCACTCGCACCCTCCAGGGCCTCCTGGTTCCAGAACGGACACGGATCTCAGTGGGTCATGCACCTCTGTGATGTGGCCGCTCACCCATCTGTGAACGCCAGAGTCATCGGTGATGTCGGAGATGAATATATTTGACTTGAACACTGGAGAGTTAGAGTGCTTGCTTGCTGCCCAGGTTTCGTGGGTTACATTGCCATGAGCGACGGGCTGACAGTCCCTCACGTGGCGGTGAGAATGAGATGGGCCGTGGGATTTGGTGTAGGGTAACAAGAGGTCGTGATTCAAAGAATGTCTGTGGAAAATTAACATGATTAAATCAGAGAAATAAAGAGCAAATTGTGTTTGTTAAGCTAGTTAGGTTAACTTGGAGCATGTGTGTAACTGATTCAGAGTAAATGAGTCCCTCTCCTAAATCCTACATCTTCCCATAGTAGCATGTGGATGTGGTTCAATGTTCTGCAGAGTAAGCACATTTTTATACGCAAGTTTCTTTGAAAGACACCTGCTGTTTTGTATACTTCTCAGTCTAAACCCAAGACAACATTATCTGAGGAAAGAGTAAAAAATCAGTTGAGGAGCAGCAGACGTTGAATTTTGAATTGCGCAATTCTTATGGAAGTCTGGGTTCAGCAGGTGGTTGATCAATATGCAAATTAACTATAGATTTAGTTGGGAGTGTGGTACTGTACTGTGTGCACACAACCTAATGAAAACTCCAGTTAAGCTAATAATACATAAAAATAACTATTTATTAATCTGCACATTTATCTGTTTCTATATTTTGGAAAATAAAAAAAAAATAGACAGCAGGGGGCGCTGTTGTAAAAGTCTTACGTTTAGGTAACTTTAAAGGCGACATAATAGGGCCTTTCGCACCGCGGGTTTGTTAACGTTGTTCTTTGTTTCAGTTGTTGAACGCCGCGCACAAATGACGTCACTGTGTGTTGACCGTCTTACGTACACTGTCCGTGCGAATGCAACCCTTTAAATGGTACTGGGAAATAGTTCGCGCAAAATCGTCCCAGTA
>NW_015553403.1:650452-656728 GCF_001515605.1 Sinocyclocheilus anshuiensis
AAGGTAAACAGCTGGGAAATAAATCGCTTGTTTATTTTAGATCTGTATGGCAGCAGCAATATACAGTAAATAAATCCACTGCTCTCTTGTCTCCTCTGAGGCTGGGACTCTAAATAGTGTTCTGTACTCGTCTGTGCAGCCAAAGGCAGAACAGTTAGCATGTTTTGCTCAAACATTCGCCATGGCATTAGAACTGGTACACTGTTGTCGCTTGCGAAATCAAAATGACAGCGCTGTGGGTGGAAACTTACAGATTAAGGGGCGGTAATATTATAATGAGATCCCTTTGACACGTCACCAAGGGAGCGAAATCAGACGCGCTCGTTTTTTCAGACTCTTGCAGAAAAAGGCTTACCAAAACAAAGTTACTGGGTTAATCTTTTTCACGTTTCCTTGGTTGGTAGATGCACCGGGGACCTCATTATAGCACTTAAAACCTCGAAAAGTCAGATTTTCATGATATGTCACCTTTAAAATTATTTTAAAAAATGCTGATTGCCAAACCATTAGTAACATTACATATATAAACATTTACACACATATTTAAAATGTACAAATATCTATAATTTAATTTAAAAAATATAAGAATTACAGAAATAAAGGCAGTGGTTTATGTTATATTATTTATAACATTGTTTCTGCATGTTGATGCACAGTGTTGATATTATTTTCCAGTCAGTTAGCTGTAGCGACTTCTGCCTCACTAGTGTCACCAAACCGAATTGCGAGAATATGCTTCCCAGACATGTTTTGTAAACATCCTCCTCCTCTGCTATTGGTCGGACAAATAATCACGCCATTGGCAAAGAGTTTCCTCCTAATTTTCTGATTGGATGACTATTGCGGGCCGCGGTTAGACTTTTTCTGTCTTTTTTTTCTGTTTACAAACCCTTAGGGCTGTTACAGAGCCAAGTATATGTTACAGACATTTTTTTTAAATTCCACTCTAAAAATTACAGCATATTTAAGAAAGGAAGCAACCATATATATTTTTTCTTCTTGTGCAATAATTAACCAGCTATTGAAGGGTGAAGCCGAAACCTAATTCTAATGTTGTCTTATATAATAAAAAAGCTAATTGCAAGGGATTTTCAAAATAAGTCAAAACTGCTAAATACATCAACACAAGAAGAACAGGCTACAAAGTTGTAATTCTAAATCTCAGGCGTTTAAAAACATTTCACTTCGAGAGTTTTGATCATCATAGCTGCACTACATAATACACGTCCTTACCGGATGTCTTTGCATTGGGACAAACATATTCCCAGGTATATAAAAAGCAAAGAAATCTGAACGAAATTCACAGACGATGTTGCCATAAGACATACGTATAATACAATAAAATAAAATAAGTTACTGGCCCGGTTACATCCGTTTTCTTCGATTAAAGGACTTTCATCTGTGCTGGTCATGATGCGAATCACATGATCACGCCAGCTGATCTTATCTGTCAATCATTTCTTCATTAACTGTAAGCGCAAATTACTATAAAACATTTAATATATGTAGACTGCATTCAATTGAACTTTTATTAAATTGTAAGTGCCATAATATGGTTCACTCTGAAACGAAACTTAATTTGATTTACTGTGGAGCGGAACGTACTGTCAGAAGTGCTTGCTTACAGGGGAGTTGTAATAAGACGCACACGCAGGAGGAGGTACAGCTCAAGGGTACCTAGATGCATGAGGTTTGCAATGGCATCCAGTATAAACATAAAAATTGGACTTTTAACCACCAAAATTTTTCTCCACATAAAGATTCCCTATCCCATATTTATACAGAGGCCAACAGAGATCAAATGCTCAAGAGCATTAACAACAGGACAGCACAACGAGCAGTACTGTATTGATATTGTAAGGTAAGTTATTAGTTTAAAAATCGATTGACTTTTAGTAGTTTTACCTAGAAGCAAATAAATCTCCTTTTAAACCGGGTAGACGTATCCCAGAATACCTTAGAGTATTTTTCTCTTGCTCTATGTCAAATTGAATATTAATAAATGGCGTGACACTATTTTTTTTTTAAATAAAGTAAATTGCAGTATATACAACAATTATATTTTCTGTGGTTAACTTTCATGGTTAAAATTTATGTCAATTGTTAAAATGAATGCTAGAAATGTCTAGGTGATGTATCTGTGTAGAAATCGAAAAAAAGAGAATTCTTACTAACAATCTGAAATGCAAAAAAAAAGTTGTTTTAACTTAAAAGATATATTCTGGGACTTTTTTTATTAATCAAAATATCGATCAAGTCATGTCATATAAATGACACGTATGCCACATTAATTCAGTGTGCAAGGAAATCATTTTAGTACTTTTTATCTAATGGTTACAGTACTTCACATTATTAGACATTAAATAATTCGTTGGAAATGGTATAAACATTTTTCAAAAAATGCTTGAAACCAACATGAGTGAAGTATTAAGAACTTGGTAAATATATTTATGGCTAGATCTTTTTTTTTATCACTTTAGAAATCTTTATTTCTCATTGACCCTTATAAAGTAGTCATTATGTAATAATTGTCATGCCTACAGAAATCTCAGTCTCTATTTAGGCTTAGTTTTGTAAATGTAGGTTAATGACACAGATCACACTGAGTGAATAACTCTGTACTGTCACCTATAGGAAAAGGGACTATGAGGGATTTTTGTGTTCATTGCTTTTTCCTGAGGCTGTTCGTCGATCTGCACTGGCACTGAGGGCGTTCAATGTAGAACTGGCACAGGCAGGTATTCCAGCTAATGAGTGCAACAATGCACAAACTCATTTATTCAGTTATTAACTTTTGTACAGATATAACTGTATCATAGTGTGAAAACCAACTCTTGAGACATAAAAGTGCCTGTTGTTAAAGAAACACTCCTATATGCTCATATATTTGCTGCTTCTTTTTTTAGATTAAGGACTCTGTTTCTCAGAAAACCATTGGTTTAATGCGATTGCAGTTCTGGAAGAGCGCCGTGGAGGATATTTACAGAGATGACCATCCAGCCCAGCCCATCAGTGCAGAACTGTGGAGGGTGAGTCTTCTGATTGTGTCATCATTTACACTACCATTCAAAAGTTTGGGGTCATTACGTTTTGTTTTTTTTTTCTTCTTAAAGAAATTAATACTTTTTTTCTGCAAGGACACATTGAATTGATCAAAATAGACAATAAAGACATTTATAATGTTTCAAAAGATTTCTGTTACAAACTGTATTTCATGTTAAGTCTATCATGGTTTCCAAGAAATAAAAAATTAAGCAGCACAACTGTTGTCAACATTGATAATAATAAGAAATGTTTCATGAGCATATTAGAATGATTTCTGAAGGACCATGTGACACTAAAGACTGGAATAATGGCTGCTGAAAATTCAGCTTTGTCATAACAAGAATAAATTACATTTTAAAATATGTTAATAGAAAACACTTATTTTAAATTGTAGTCAGATTTCACAATATTACTGTTTTAGCTGTATTTATGATTGGTGAGCATAAGAGACTTCTTTCAAAACATTTTTAAAACATTCTATTAACCGCAAACTTGAGAACAGTAGTGAATGTCATTACTACATTTCAAACATGTATGACTTTCTTTTTTCTGTACAACACATTTTTGAAAAATGTATCCATACAATGACAGTCAATGTCCAATGTAGTTTGGACCACAGGTCCACAGCATTATTCAATATATTGTCCACTGATGTACTATAACTGCTCTGTGTTCTCAGGCAGTGAGGAAGCACACATTAACAAGGAGGTGGATGTTAAGAATTATATCTGAAAGAGTAAGTAAACATATTTGTCCTAAAATATGAGTAAAGAAAATAATGGAAAGTTCTCTTTAAATAACTAATTTTAACTCTAACAGCTATCCGTGAGACATACATGGCTAATTCTAGACATTGATAGTCATTCAGTGAGTCAACACATTATACTGTCCTCTGGCATTTGTATTTAAAACATAATGTTTTCAAAAGGAGAAAGATATGGAGGACAAAGCATACAGGAATCTTCAAGAGCTGGAGGCCTATGGCGAAAACACACAATCCTCTCTTCTTTACCTGCTGCTGGAGACACTTGGTGAGCAGACTTTTCTTGATCTCCGACTTAAAGCAATAGTTCTTGGAAAAAATTTAATTCTGTCATTTACACATCCTCATGTTGCACTTGACAGTATGAAATACTTTCCTCTGTGGAACACTGGAGATGTTAGGTAGAATATTATGGCCTGGCAGCCTCAGTCAATATTTACTTTCATTGTATAAGGAAAAAATGCAGGAAAATTTCAGTCACCTGAAGGATAACTGAATTCATTGCTTTAATTTTGAAAGGAACTAATAAAACTGTTATAGCTTAAAGGCTCATTTGTTGGTTTGCACTGTGGGTTTGCTAGTATAGGTTCAATGTGCAGTACACTGCCATTCAAAGATTAGAGGTAAGACATTTGATGTTTTGGAAAGTCTTTTAGGCTCACCAAGGCTGCATTTATTTGAATAAAACTACAGTAAACCAGTTATATAATGACTTATTATTATAACTTAAATAGCTGTTTTTTTATTTATTTTATTTATTTTTCATATATTTTAAAATGCATTTTATTTTATTTAGTTTTATTTTATAATTGTTTATTTATTTATTTTTTGACCATTGTGATAGCAAAGCTGAATTTTCAGCATCATTACTCCAGTCTTCAGCCATTAATCTAGCACATCCACCCTCTCCCAATTTTCAGTAGCCCACAGTAAATAAAATAAATTAAAATTGCCAAAAATAAATGTTGTTTTAATAGTAAAATACATTTGTAAAGTACAATTGTCAGTATATATTGTTTTTTGTTGTTCTGAAATTAATGAACAAAAAAAATAATTTTTTATTGGAAATAAAAGAGAATATATAATTATAATATATGCAATAATAATAATATAATTACTAATTAAATAATGATTTTTATTACTGATGAGTGAGGTCTTTTATTACAGTAATGAGATTTTAGGAGACAATATTCTTAATAGTAATGAAAATACCATCACTATGCAATTAAATAAATAAATAAACAAGGGACTGCAATAATTAATTGTCATTATTATTAAATAAATTCTTTCTTTTAGGTTTTTTTTTCTTTAGATTTTAAAAGAAGGGTGTATTATTGCAGTGGTGCCTGGAATATGGAGCGTTAAGCAAAAGATTGTGGTATCATCAAGCTCATTTTTCTATCTATCAGCAGAGGGTTACTGATAATGCATTTTCACTGTTTCTCACCCAGCATGGCGCGTCTCAAGAGGACTTCATCCGTGGCAGCAGGGACCTGAACGTCAGGGACGTCGTTTATGACATTGCCAGCCAAGCCCATGTCCATCTCCAGAACGTATGCAAATCCTTTCAGTTTAATATCTGTTGTATGTTCCCCAGTAATTTTCGATTTGCATACTAACTTCATGAGTTTTCACAAGCGATATCACCCCTCCTCCACCAGCAGCTCTGATGACCCTTGATTGTTGCCATCTCCTCATTACTGAATTTATTAAAAGTCCTGTGTAACCACAGGGAATATCTCGAGGAAATGCTAATCAGAGATTTCATAGGATATTGCTTAGCCCACTTTGCATATCTGGTCAGGTGGTATGAATCAAGGTTAGCATCAAATTACCTAGGTGAGGACCACATTTGGAAAAAAAAAATCATAAACAAACAAGGGCCAAACTTAAATTTGATACTTTTAATCTAAAATTTGATGAAATTGTGTAAAATTTTGTGTGAGTCATGAAAACATTTCACCCCGCCAAATTACAATATTTTTGCAATGTGAGATTATTTTTGTGACAGTTAAGCACGATTCCCCCTATAATACTGAAATGCATTCAGATGTTGAATTGTTTTTTGTGATTCCTATTATTCTTGATGGTGATTCTCATAACTGTAATATAGGCCTGTCGCAATAATCAATACATGGACTTATCGCGCAATTTATATACATGACCTCAATAATTTTTGGTGACGCAATATATCGCCCATTATATTTACTTAAAAATTAATGTCACTTTGTTTTGTACATTCCACTTGTGCATGTGTCTTTTGCAGCTTCTCGTACATAACGTGGTGTAGTCATGAGGTGCTAGTTCACATTTAACAAATGCTTCTACAAACAAAAAGTTTCATCTGCAGATTTGGCCTTGTTTAGGGATCTGTGTCTTTCTGCATACGGACATCTAACTGCTAAGTAGTGATTGTGTTTTTCAGCAATAGTGTGCACCCTTCATTTACAGAGAAAAGAAGGTCAGGG
>NW_015553403.1:656916-667542 GCF_001515605.1 Sinocyclocheilus anshuiensis
ACTGTAAAGTATTGTATTTTTATACAGTTTTATAAAATACAATAATTCTTACAAAATAAAACAACATTTATTCAGATCAGAAAAAGTACAGCATATACTATCATTGAGAATGATTATGGAACTGTTATGAAAATAAAGTCATGCTACATTTTCAAAGAAAAATATGATTTTTTTTTCAAAGTATTTATTTATTTTTATATGTTAAGGTGAAATATGCTCTGGACATGTCCAGGTTTTTTGACCTAATTTGTTTCACTGTGAGATTCACCTAAGGTTTGTGTGATGTACTATGTAAGAATTTGATATCTTGTTTTTGATATCTTGTCTCATTATTGCACTGTCTTACAGGCTAGATCATTCAGCAAGAACGTTCCACATGCGGCCATGCCTGCCTTCCTGCAAACGGTGAGTAATTTCATCTCTTTCAGCTCCTCTCCCCTCCCTACGCCTCACTAATGTGATGTGACAGAGAAGCTCATGGCTTATCCTCATTCTGCCTCCAAAAGAGGCGGAGCCTCATCGACCCACATGACTCCTGCCCCCTGGAGGCACCACTACCAGCTCATGGTCTGATTATACATCTTAAGCCTTTTTTACTCTTTTACAGTAATTTCTCTTAAAGGGAGACTGCCTGAGAGGAGATGAGGGAATAACTCTTAGCATATTACGAGGCCAAGCTTAGGGAAGCAGTTTGACATTTTCAGTCCAATTTCAGCCTGTTTGTTGACGCTTCAGTGTTTCAATTGCTTCGGCCAGTGAAATGCTTTCTGTGAACGAAATTGCCTGTAAAGCATTTTTTATTTCACTCTCTATCACTGTAATATTCTGCTCTTTCCATTTCCACATCCCTGTGCTTAACTGTCATTCGTATTCTTTAAAGCCATCGTTTCACTGCAGGCCGTTTAGTGACACATTGCGCTCCACTTGGTTTAGCTGGAGTTAATCGTAACCGTGTTCTCACGAAAGGACTTTACTGTAAGGTTTGGCATTTGAGGATTGTTTTTTGGGTAATTTTCAGTCGCAGGAGTATTGTATGTGAACCCTTAGGTGTTCTTGTGAATTGCAAACTCATAAACATTTTTATAGGACTGGTTGGCTTAGTCCGTAGCCTAGGAATTCACATGCGCTCTCCCACTTTGCACTGTGAATCTTTACATGGATAACTATATTGTTTAAAGGTTTGGGGGCAATGAGACTTTTATTTTATTTATTTATTTAAAGAAATTAAATGCTTTTATTCAGCAAGGACACTTAAAAAAATGCTGTTCTTTTGAACGTTCTATTCATCAAAGAATCCTGGAAAATGTTTTGTTTAAATATTAAGCACAACTGTCTTCGACATTGATAATAATAAGAAATGTTTCTTAAGCACCAAATTAGCTTATAAGAATGATTTCTGAAGTATCATGTGACACTGAAGACTGGAGTAATGACTGTTGAAAATTCAGCTTTGCATCACAGGAATATATTTCCAGCTGTATCATTTTTGCCTTTCATTCTTTTTCTTTGTACTTTTAAGTTCTTTCAATTATGTACCATCCTCCAGGCTTGCACAAAAGTAATTAAATGAATAGCTTCTGAGCGTCTTTGTGTTCTGTGCCTCAGGTAGTTTTGGAGGACTACCTGCGGAGAGTGAGGAAAGTAGACTTTGATGTGTTTCACCCCAGCCTACAAAAGAGGTATCCAATGCTGCCCCTTCAGCTGTATGTACGTTCGTGGAAGAAGATCTATTGATCTGTTTGATTAAAACATCATCTGATTGCTTCAGATGAGCTCCCTGTCAAACAAACCAAGCACTTGTAATAAATCATCTAGCTTCTATATGTTTACAATTTTTATGTATTCCTGTCTTTTTTGATGACGGAAAGTAAAGTGTTCAATTACTCCATTTTTTTCAAGCTTCACAGAAAATAACCACAATCGAAATAGTCCATTAAATTAAATTAAGATGTGTCTGAACCTAACAACACTTATTTCCAAACATAATACAAACTGTTTTGAATTTGTTAAAGTATCTGCATAGAGTTGGTGGCATGAATTGAAGCAAATATTTTCCCAACTTGGCCTGTGGAACATGTTTCGTAATAAATTCAGTTATTTAAGACATTTGCATTTACATATTTATAGGTGAGGAATGTGTCACATGCCCTTTCTGATAGGCAAGGTCAACCAATTCTGTTTCACGCTGCATGTGTGATGCAAGGTGTCATATTTTTAGTGGCACAATCATGAGTTTATTTAGTCATAGAAAATACAGTCCTCCCACTGCCACAAAAGCTCTTATCTGATCGACAAGAAAACAACTCCTGGCTGTTTGTGACTGCTCTTGAACTGCAGAGAATATTTTGCTGGGAGCGAGGTCTTCTGCGTTGCTTTGCTTAACTCATTCAGTCGCTTTCATAAAGGACAGAAAACAATATATATGCAAGCATTATTTTTTCGGTAATATGTGTTGATGACATTCGTACCTGAATATATGTGCTTTCTGACTAGCTAGACTAGCATGGCCAGACTGAGGGACCAGCCATGACCAGCTTAGTCTGGTTTAGGATGCTTTTTAAAAGGGCAATTTAAGTTCTTTTAAACAAATTTGTGTTTCCATATGAGTTAAGTTTCAGAAATGTCATGCCATGACAAGACTATTAAAATTCTCTCATTTATTAAACATATGAGGGAAACTAGAAAAGCTTTTTGATTGCACTTATATAAACACAATTAGACAATTTGTATAAATATGCATTTTAATAGCATGCAGACAGTAAAATGTACAAATGACAATAAACATTAGTCTACTTCTGCTCATATAATAAGCACATTTAAAGCTCATTTCTGTTCCCAAATCTTATCTAGTCAGCTGGGGGTCAGTGATTAAGTTCTGCCCCTTTGAATGGAGGTGCTGAAATGAAAGGAGACACATTACAAGTAATTATCATCTGGAAAAACTAATTGCCTCCTCACTGAGATATGTCAAGGTCATTCTGAATCTTTTTTATGAATAAAAGTGAGCTGAGATATTCTGATCCTGTACTTCGAAGGGCTGGAGTTCTACATTTCTTGATGGCCAATTTAGGGATCTCATCCAATGGTTTATAGCAGTATGTTCAACTGTTTTTCCACATTTAGGTGATAAGCATCATATTTCTATGGAAGCCTGTTTTCATCACGGAATTAAACAAAAATCTAATATACAGTAAATGTGCAATTGCAAAAAAATTAAAAATAAATAGAGAGAGATAAAGTCAAAATTCAGAGAAAAAAGGTCTAAATTGCAAGATGTTAACTCAGAATTTTAAGTGCAAGAAATTTTTTTTATATCTTGCAATTCTGAAACTCCAAATTGTGATATATAAACTCAGAATTGCAAGAACAAAGTCTGATTTGTGAGCTAAAAAGTCACAATTACGGGCCGGGCTTCCATTCATTTTCCTCTTTCATGTAGCATGAATAACATTTTCTAGATTTCATGTAAATATTATACATTACTTTTCTTTTTTGCGCCTCATTAATGTCCATGACATTCTCTTCTATCTAATTCTCCATCAGGACGAAATAGGAGAGGATGGAGAGGTTGTTTTCAGAAAGTTAGAACAGGTTTACCTTTCATTTGTTTAGGTTATTCGTTCTGGCCAGTGGAGATGTGATGCATTTTGAAAACAGTTTCTAATTGCTGCACTGCACCTCTAAAATGGAACTGACAGCTTCTGTTGGCCCATCACGGTCCTCTTATTCACATTCAGGTCTTGAGATTAACTGCCTCGGTTGCCGAGGTGAATTGCTTTTCATTTCGTGACGTGAGGCAAATACCATGTCTATTATTTAGAAAGTGACAACTACTATTCATCAACTCGCAGGAGATAACTGACAACAAATTAAACACCTGTCATTACAAAACATGTCCAAATCATTAAATGCCCATCCTGGTTTGCTGCTGAACAGTATGATCTTTGTTCAGATTAGATGTTTGTGATCTCATCATTTCATTGAAACCAATATAATTGGATGAAATTCCATTTATCCCTTTGAAATATTGGCTTCAAGTGAACACCAAACTCTTTGGATGAGCGGAAATGCATTTCTTTGTCCTCTGATTTACTTCATTGTTGGTGTTCAAGAACAACAGTGGAGTTAGAAGCAATTTTGATTGTGTGAACAGTTTCTGGCTCAGTCTTCCTGCTCTGAAAAACCACACCACCATGAAAAGAACCAATTATAATTAGCTTCTATGTTCTCACTGGCAGTATGAATAGTCTAGAATTATACAGCACGGTAGACAAATATTGAGTAGCAGTTGCGCCAGATCTACAATTGCTAGAATTTTAATTTTGGGGCTGAACTATCTCTTTAAAAGATTAAAGGAATAGTTCACTAAGAAATTAAAGAAATTGAAATTATTTCATCAAGAAAATGAGAATCTTTGAATATTCTGGCCACTCTTTTTCACATAATGAAAGTAAATAAGAAATTACTAAATGAAAAAAAAAATGTTGTGCAAATGGATCGTAATCTTCTGAAGTCACATGTTAGATTTATGTGAGGAAACAGGAAAACAGAAAATATTGTAAATACATTTACAATTTTGGGTGAACTATTTTTTTTAAGAAATTAATTTTAAGCCTGTAGGAACTTTAAATGCACTAAAAAGATTTCCTACCCATACTTAAAACTACAATTTTTATTTATTTTTTTTAATTTTTAATGTTTTTAGTTAAAGGCACAATATGTAATTTTCGCCGCTAGAGGGCGTGTATTCAAAATAAACAAATAGACAAAGGCGTAGTTTGATGACGCCATGACTGAGTGTGGAATCATGGGAGTTGTCGTCTTCATACCCACAGCCGATGCAATCCGACGGGACTCGGGCAGAAATCATGTTCATGGATGAGCTAATGATTTATTAACGTAGTAGAATGAAGCAGGGTGAGGCTGAAAGCCATCGAAGCGAAACGAGGCCGTTGAATGAGCGTGACACACGGCTCGAAAGCAGCGGAGCTTTTATTATGCCACAGCCGACCGCTTCCGCTCCTTCCGGTCGTGAGTATGTGGGGGGAAAAAAGCAGCGCTGTTTTATCATATTAGATACATTTGAAAGTTCTGTTATAATGCTACTCTGTGCGGTCGTCACCGGTCTATTTAAACGCACAACATATTAAAGTGTCTTTGGTGTTTCCATGTTTTCTACAAAACAAAACCGGAAATCGAGAGGTTATGACGTCATTGGCAGGCGACACAATGACACTATGGACACGCTCCGTGTCACTAGTTAAAATTGCTTATTTCTCTGGATTTAAACATTCTTCGAAAACATTTGGGATAATGTAAGTACACAAGTCAGCAAAATATATAACACTGTTCTAGTGGTTTTTGGAAATTAATAAAAAAAATCTTTATGAAAATTATGACCTCTCTGAGCCTATCTACATTATCACCAGCCTGAATCAGTGTTGAATATCATCACTTTAGGAATTTTATTCTTTCATACTCTTATTATCTTGTTAGATCACTGGCATATGAAGTCACCGAATGCATTTCATCCTTTGCATCTCTGCCATGTATAATGAGGGGTATTGTGTCTCTGATCAACTGTTCTGACATTTGGCTGCCATTTCTCATTTTCGCGTGGATTCCAAAGAAGTGATATATTTAGGGTAATTTTCTTCAAGCAAGGACAGACCTGTAAAAACGGCATACTGATTGCCAAATAGAGCATTTATAGAATCTGAAGTGAAAAAAAACTGCTAAAATGTTGCTGGATTTGGTCATTGCTTATTTTACAGCACACAATATAGTATAACTTTCCCTCCCAAAGTTTCCTAAGGTTTTATACTTTAATGTAACTGTCACAAGTTAAACCAATACATCATGCATGTATGTAACTTTCACATGTTCCATGCAAGCAAACAGCCACCAGCAATGGCAAATTAGACTAATGCAACCTTCCTCCTAGTATGATGTGCCAGTTTTTTGGAGGCAATTCCGGGACATATTTTTTTATGGATGCCAGACACGCATCCTTCATTATGACCTCATAAACGTCAGTTTAAATAGGCTTGTTTTGCAGGGCATAAAAGGACAAACAAAAACTCAGGATTAATGAAAACCACTTTGCCCAAACACTTCTAAAAATGTAGCATTTCATTAGTTCTATTAGAATAAAATATGGGATGAATAAGATGAAATAGTGCTACAATACCAGCACTAAATTCAGTTACATTAATGGCATAGAGTAGTGTGTTTTAGATATTCTATGACCTCAAAGTGAGGCAAACATATATGCACATATGTCCTGTCCTCCTGCACATACACGTGACTGGCACGCTATCCAGAAAATTCCCCTCTGTTACAACGTGCAGTGAAAAACAAAAACACACATTGTTTACCAGAGGCCCTATGAATAAGGCAGCTGCCATATTTTGTTGTGATAAATAACAATCTTGTTATTGCTCCACAGAAATGACATTGAAATAAAAATAAATAATAAAATGCTAAAGCCAGGCCATCTGCCCTCCTCCTAAGGTCTTATGGGAATTGGACAGCCCTGGGTTCAAAACTGGACCCTCCAGGCTTGACACATCTATGAAGGGACGAGTGATTGGAGATTCACCAGACAGTAATCTCTGAAACAAGATTAAAGATGGTTTAGCAAAATTCTGACTTAAGATTAACATGGCTAACATTTGCCTTCTCTGCTGGATCTTCAGATGCATTGTGTAGTTGCAGCACATCTGTGTGAATGTATTTGCACACTTAGTAGTCCACATTTGAGAGATAAAAGATTTTGACGGGTAATTTGTCCATTTGAGCACTGAGGTTGAGCTGTTCAATATATTGCAAAGTTCTGATAAAATATGTATAGTGTATAGTTAGATGCATTCTTCACCCAAAAATAAAAATCACCACCTTCACCCTCGTGTTGTTCCAAGCGTGTATGACATACTTTCTTCTGTGGAGCATAATAGAAGATATTTTGAAAAATGTTGGTAATCAAAAAGTTTAGTTTCCCATTGACTTCCTTTGTATTTTTTTTTCCCATACAATGGAAGCCCATGGGAACTGAAACTAGTTACCAACATATCTTCATGTTCCGCAGAAGAAATCAAGTCATACAGGATTGGAATGCAATGAGGGTGAGTAAATGACAGATTTTTGGGTGGATTATTCTTTTAATCAGTATAGTCTATTGCGATAATAAAGGATAAAATGTTTAGCAAATTTAAAGGATTTAAATGTACTGTCAAAGACGTACTTTAAAATTTAATCAAATTCATTAAAACAGACTTTTAATGAAGAATACTTTATTGTATACAGTACAAAACTGTGCTAAATAATAATGGCCTTAATAAATAATAAACCAGTAGTCACTGAACATCAGCCATGGTGTTTTTGGTATAATGTGTTGGCCCTTGTGTTGTGTGATAATATTATGCATATAATATTGAATACACTGATGAGAAAATGCATTTGTCTTGTATGACACAACCTTCTAGCACTAACCAAGTTTTTATTACATACGCCAATAAACAATTAACCCTATAATAATGAGTACTTTAAAACTCCCAAGTGTTTACATTGATCCTTTACATAACAGTTCTTATCAAGTGTATTGATCTATACACATTTTATTAAAGCCACACAATAACTCAAAATATCAGTTCTCCACAATGAAAAAAAGATGCCAAATCAAATCAACACTCTACAGAAGCATTGATGTAATATGTATAAAGACTCCAATGCAATTTTTTTGGGACCGTCATGATCCATGCTTATGAATATATATTTAATTACATGGTGAAATCTTGTGACATAATGAAATCTGTCATGCAAAGTTTAGAATCAATCAAAACAGGTGACCTGAGTATAGTGACATGCCACTTAATAGGCGGTTATGAAGGCATTAAATAACACTGGCATCAATAGGCATTTTGTGGCCTAATGGTTGGAGATCTAAGCTGATAATCAAAACATTGTAGGTTTGATTACAAGGAATGATCCATATCCTCAATGTATCTTGACCTCAAGTTCATCCAGGGGGACTGGAAAGCTGGCAGGTTAAGCTGACAGCTGTGTTTCTAGCTGGTCTGGTAGACCTTGGACCAGCAACAAACCAGCTATAAGCCATTTTAACCAGCTTGGTCCATCTAATGTTCAGCTAGAAACCAGATACTACTGTAGCTTATGGGGCCTGTAATAAATACAGTTAGCACCACCTAAATCGGGCTACTGCTCAGTAATATCATTAATTAGGATTGCTTGACTATTTCCTCATTGTCTTTCCCCCCATTTATAGCATTTTCATACTCAGTCTTTTTAGGCGCGGTGTTCAACTGAGCGAATACGAGCAGCTGATACGCGCGACTTCTAAACTTCTGGTCTCGCACACCATATATAATGACATTACAGCAGCTGTTCGAGGTCAAAATCCAAAAGGCAAAAAACGCAAAACTGCACCATTCGTTTCCCAACACATTTCCAACTACAAACACGGCAATGGGAGTGAAAGAAGCGGTGAAAGCCAGCGTCAGAGTGCCTATTATCTTGGCAGCCTTGATGTCGGAGAAGGTTGGTTTCGTTGAGCTTTGACTCTCGGTCTCTGCGAGATGTTTTCTTCTTTTTGAATGCTGGCGGATTGTGGTGAGGGATATAATATTGATGACAACAGTACCTCCGAGCAGTGTAAAGTCAAAGGCAGGGAAGAGTAAGAGAATGTTCCAAGCTTGGGATGGGAAGTCTGCGCTTCCAAGCGCGTAATTGCACATGCGGCTGCAAGGATTGTTGTACTCCAGCGCGATTTCATCGCTGAAAACCAGTGGAGATATTGCCAGGAAAAAACTGCCCATCCAGGAAAAGACTATTAGTATGTTTGTTCTCTTTTTAGTTATGACTGATTCCTTGTGCAGTGGCCTCAAAACGGCAATGCTCCTTTCAATGGTCAGGAGGAAAATGGTTGTAATGGAAACTAAAGTGCATCCCGCAAATACAGGTCCGATGAAATTGCACGGGTGGAAAGGTGTGGTTTGGGAATTGCGTGCAGTCCACTCTGGCATTGAATTGTAGATCATGAGATATACTTCTGCGTAAACGGATACGGGCACCACAAAAATTCCCACAGCCAGGTCTGCCACGGCCAGTGAGGCGTTTAAATAACCCTGTGGAGTGTGGAAGTGTTTCGTTCCAAAGACCACTGCTAATGTCAAGAGGTTTCCGAAGAGTATAGCAAGTATCAGTGATATCATGAAGACCACCATGAGTATCTTATTGGTCGTGGTACAGCAACACACACTGCAGTTTGCTAGTTCCTCTGGCATCCTTGTTCAGCTGCGCGTAAAATTCCTGTCAGTAGCACTGGGATTTCTCCTCTTTGCTCGGAGGCAAGGCACGGCGACCAGCGCATGGTGGTCTTTCCAGATTGAGAAATTCACTCCTGCCAAGAGCAATGATATAATTATGAATATTTTCACACTTTTTTATGAAGAGGATATTCCGAAAATTGTGCATTCATATTTGTACCCAAAGACATGAGCCATGAAAAACTGACACCAATTACAAACACTGGCATTTTGAGCAAAACGATAAAAAAAAGAAGAAAAAAAAGTGTATTAGCAATAATGCACATCGTGACTAAAATCATTCAACCTAGCAAGTATTCTCGCTGGATTTAGGATGTTTTCTGATTTTAGTGCACTTTTGCACATTACCATTGTAACTAGCCATTTTAAAAGGCTACAGATCCATAAATAAATCAATAATTTCAGCACGTTAAATTTTCATGGATAAAGCTTTCCCAGCTGTTTTTTACAATAATTTTTTTATGCATTTAATTTGAATATTTGCCTCATGGTATATTTAAAATCAGACAGATATTTACTTTAAAACCACGTTTTCAAAATGGAAAAGCCACCAATTTAGGGAAATGACCCAAAAGACGCTCACAAAATTACGCTGGGAAATGTAAGAAAACACTGTAATTTTAGAGTATACCAGTTATTACATATAGTTATGTGTATAGTGCATATAGCATAATTGTTATGTGGTACAGCTAGTGTTAACATACCTTAAAACGAAAATCCTTATCTCCAACTTCTCGGCGTCTTTCAGCACATCTGAGAAAATATTCTGAACGAGTCCGGAATATTCTGCCAAGACTTTTTTTTTCTCCACAGTTTATAAGCAAACATCTTAACAAACTACTCAAGAAACTAGTTGCACTAGTTATGCATTTGGAGAAATGTCCACTACAATCCCCTGTCTCTGACTGCTCTTTACATTGCGCGTGTGCTCGAACAGCCTTGAGCGCAAGCGAGCAGTGATGCCAGTCTGACGTGCACTGCTGCAGTCACCGGATTGCCCAATGGCTATTGTTTACTTTTCCCTCAATTACTATGCAGGCATAATCATTAGAGAAGCTATAAAATGATCAGTCATCATGAGTAATCAGCCAGTGGCTCAGTTATAAGGGCACCGCAACATGCTCAAAAAGTAATTGTGTGTATCATTGACAGGGTGTGCAAAGAGAATCCTTTCATTGCAACTTTATATATAAAGTTGTATGGTTATAAGGGATGCTCAAAAAGTAATTGTGTGTATCATTGACAGGGTGTGCAAAGAGAATCCTTTCATTGCTTTCATTGC
>NW_015553403.1:669052-676113 GCF_001515605.1 Sinocyclocheilus anshuiensis
TATATATATATATATATATATATATATATATATATATATATATATATATATATATACATACATACACACACACACACGTATTATGCAATTGTCTGAATCCTAATAAGACAGAGGTGTATACCTTTGGTCGGCATGATTTTGCCAAGTAAGACATGTTCCTGGATCAACATCTTTTGTTGATCCTGGATCAACATTACTGTCCAAAAATACAGACTTAACCCAATCCTTACCCCTAAACCCAGCCTTACCCATAATTTATTCCTAAAATCAGAGGGAAATGATAGCTGGTTAACAAGGGTGTAGAAGCACCTAATCCTGATTGTAAGCCTAAAACTGACATTTCCTGAAAAGTTATCTCTCAATTCTGATTCGTTGATTGGAATGATGTTCCAGGATCAACAAGGATGTTGATCCAGGAACGTTGTACTTGGTCAAATCACGCTCACCGTATACCTTTGTGTGCACACTGGCAGGCACCTGGGGGCAGCAGAGAGTTGCACTATCAACAGACTGATCTCACAATTTCTAACCAGAAAATGGTATAAAGCAATATAGAATAACATTGCATTAAACATATTTAATTCATACGAATATATCATAAAATATATTAATGTATTAAAATAATACATATATTATTTAATACAAATAATATTAATTAATAATATAAAGTTAAACATACTGCCATCACTTCAGATCAAACCAGAAATAACCTGCAACTTGACTGAGAACAATGAAAAGCACAAATGTAACTCTTTAAAACAAAACAGAGAGCTGTGTAATGTCCTCAGAAGCCAGGCTACTCCAAGACATCCAAACTGCTGTCAACGATGTAATCAGAAAAGCAGTTACAGTTTCAGTGTGGGACACGGGTATCATGTTTAGATGACAAAGCTATTCTCTGCAGAAACAAGAAATACATTTAATGAGCCCAATATAGATGTGCTGAATCACCAATGATTCTTTGGTACTATGAAAACAGAAAAATGCATGCTAGCACTTTTAGTGTTTAAGAGTACAACACAATAGAATATTTGATACTACATTTATGCTTTTCAGTCTTTTCGCAAAGAAAACAAAATGCAGTATGGCAACAGCTAAGAAGAGGCTCATATTTACGGCAGGACAGGGTCTTTATATCTGTGAATAAATGTGGGTCTCATTAAAAACATTCTGAGAGCCAATGGTGAAAATTTCTTACTGCCTCCTCAAATTTTATAATGTTGTATTTATAACATATCCTTTACAAAAATGACCTGAATACAATAGAATGGTTGCGAAAGACTGCAAAACATGGCATTACCCACTTGACCCAAATGAAGGAAATTAGAAAAGTGTTTTGTTGTGTTATGCATAGTCATTAAAGCTAGGCTGTTTCAACTTACCTGAGAAAGACCAAGGTCATTTGTATTGGCTGCAAACCTAAATCATTGACCTCATAACCCAATAGCAGTTTTAAAACGAAAGATTATGCCTTTATAACCTTGCGGTTATCTACTCAACTGGGTTATTAAACCCACTGTTGATTACCTCACACACTAATCACATGACTCAGGCAGTTATAAAGGCAGATCTAATCGGTGGTTTATTTCTAAGAAACATGTATATGCAAGTTTCCAGCGAGAAGGAAAAGCGAAAGGCACCACATGAACACCAGACAACGTTAAATACAAGGATCAGTGTTTATCCAGATTAGTCCCTGCCCCTTCTCCCACACCACCCCGACCCGGAGTCACGCTAGTGACGCTTCACCATTCCCTGCTCCTGCCTCAGCCATATTGAAAGAGCAGTTTCCGAGTTTGGCTGCACGGGAAGGTGGCAGAAGAACTTTCAAGTGACGCTTTTTGAATTTGGAATTAAAATAATATACCCGTTGGAAAACTTACCAGAGATTGTCTGCAGCTTCGCGTCTACAGCCGTCGATCGGTTGCTTTGAGGTGAGCGCGCGCGTGCCTGTCTAAATTTACCAAGCGCTCGCGAACGGGCTGGTTTCCATTCGCGCCTGTCAGAGCAAGTTTGCATTGTAATCTTTGAACGACTACTTGTTTATCGTGGTTCATTTGATTCTTTTTCCACACTAGCGTTAGTGAAATGTGTTTCAGTCAGGTAAGTTTGAAAGCTGTAGGAAGAAGTCAAAAAACTATTCGTGCGCTATGGGACAGTCCAAGCGCCTTGTTAGCTTGTAGCATGCTAACGTGAGGAAAAACTTTGTCAACGACGAAATGTAAAACTAACTTGAACACAGCAACATAGGTTTGCTGTTTAGGTATGTTCCTCTAATTCATAGCTCATTTTAGCCAGCCAGTACAAAGTTTTTATACAAACACTGTGAAAGTAATTAGTCTTTTAGTTGAGTTGTCAGTGTCAAAACACTTGCATTTAGCATTTTATATGATTTTATTTTAATTTTTTTGCATTTTTAATCTGACATATCATTAGGGCCTGGTTTCACAGACAGGGTTTAGACTAAAACAGGATTAGGCCATAGTTCAATTAGGACATTTAAGTATTTTTTTATAAATGTGCTTTACAAAAACATTACTGGTGTTTCTCTTGGGACTAGTGTTGTCACGGTACCAAAATTTCAGTATTCGGTACCGATACCAGTGAAAATCCACGGGTACTTAAGAAAACCTGGTACCGTAACGTTTTCATTTTTTTAGTACCGACTTGGTACCGAAATACCGGGTCTTTTGACAACACTACTTGGGACAAAACAAAGGCATTGATATATTTTAAGATAAATCAGTGGAAGTTTCTTTCAGTTGAAACAGCTCAGATTTACATTTTAGTTTGGGACTAGGTTTAAGCCTTGTCTGTGAAACGGGGGGTAGAAGTTTTACTATTAACTTCACCTGTGTGACAGCCAGTGTGACGCATCGAAACTGCATAGTGAAAACCACCCAAACCTGTTCCTTGCTAAACAGCATGGCCTCAGTCATATAGTGATGGGAAAATTGAGGAGTAACGTTTTTTTCTTTCCTCTAAATAATCGCTTGTCAACGAGAACATTTGCAATTTGCTTTATATTTAAGGTTGCATAAGTTAACTAGTAACCAGTTGTGGTGGCTTGGAAATACTTGGTCGAAATGCTATGCGTAATATTTTACAGCATGTAACTGCACGATCAGGATAAATGAAATTAAATAAATACATGGATCCAAACATATTTTAGCAGTAGGGGCAGTATGAAACTTTTATGTAGTTGCTGTTAGTCTGATACTTTTTTTTGCCTAAACTTTTTTTTTTTATGCTTCATACATACTATGTATGATTTTCTTATGACCTCACACTGAGCATTCATTTTAGAGTTTTTTTTAAGATGAGGTCCTCAGAAATGTTTCATATATCCTATTGTCACAGTTTCACTTCTGCATTCATATGGCTGTTTGATTCACACCTGCACTTTTAAAAAGGGCGATGGAGTCGGGTGTTTGTATTTGTGAAGATGGATGCTGTCATACATTCATGGATGTATTTAAATGTAAAATACTTTTCTTGTAAATTTGGCTTTGTCTGTTTGTACCTTTGGACTGTGTGCAAAGTTCTTCAAAGTAGAGACTGATCTCGATCTCTCTCTCTTTCTATGTATGTATGTATGTATGTATATATAGTCAGTACTAATTAAAAAAATATTTTAACGTTTGAGTGTCTTGACACCTGGTATGCAGAAGGAGAACTGATTCTTAAATGTTTATTTCTGCTTTTCAGTGCAGAAATAATAATTGGACTGCATAAATAAAAGCATTATGAATATTCTCAGTTAGCTGGATTTGATTGTTGGCGATTTGGCATGATCTTGGATTATTTGGTTCTTCTAAGCTCATCCTGGACTTGCTGTCATCCTGTACTTGCTTTTAAGTTTAAGGCCCAATCCCATTTCTACCCCTTAGCCCTTCCCCTTTCCCCTACCCCTCCGTTTTGCGCGTTCACGTGAAGGGGTTTCATTGCTGAACATGTGTATGTTTTCAGAATGAAGGAAACAGATGTTTTCATGGTGCATTCCTTCATTTAGTCTTATTTCTTACCTTTGGTGCTACTTGTCCAACCAGGCTTTTCAGACGTGAAAAGTAAGTTAATGGTTCAAAATAATCATGTTTACCAGCCTTGCTTGATACTTCTACTTCTTTACTTGATGCTCTCACTGCATGAGTACAATTGGTCTCACTTTCTTAATAAATTCAAAATAGGTTCTTCAGAACAATAATACATTATTTATGGATAAGTCAAGATTAGCTCTTTAAAGTTTAATTCTGTTAGGCGTTGAGTTGATTTTGTTTCTGCATTGCAGTCATTACTCTGCCATTGACCTCAACATGTTTGCTATGATTTTGTGCAATGATTATTTTCAGCAAAAATCTTAATTGTAAATGCAATATGTCTTCTAACGATGTTGAGTGAACCATTTATAATGCTCTAAATGAATCTTACAAGTAATAATATGATTTTGGTACATCCAAGGATCAGCCTGTGCTTATGCAAGTCTGTCTTGTGCTAACTTAGTCATGTCTGTAATAATGGGTACAGACATATGGCCAAGCAATGTCAGCAAGACAGACAGCAGGGTCAAACTGTAATGTTGTGCAGTGTAATGATGCAAAAGTGATTTTTGTTTTGTTATATGTAGTTATTCACCAAAGATTATTAAAGGAGACATATTATGCCCCTTTTTACAATATGTAGTATAAGTCTCTGGTGTCCCCAGAATGTGTCAGTCAAGTTTCAGCTCAAAATACTCCACAGATCATTTATTATATCATTTTGAAAATGCCTATTTTGAGAAGAAGCAGAAACACACTGTTTTTCGTGCCTGGCTCTTTAAATGCAAGTGAGCTGCTGCTCCCCGCCCCCTTTTCCAGAATAGAGCTGCGCCATTACAGCTCGGACCTGCTAAAAACATCTGTTTTGGTTCTGATTATCATGTTTATCGCGCTGAAATCATGCGTTTTAAACCATATTAGTTTAAACTTCTGATAGACGTTTTCTGAGTGCACACAACCAAAGCACATGGACAGAAAGTGACTGTCCCAGCATGTGAGTACTAAACTAAGTTCTCATTCACACACAAGTTTATATTAAAAAGACACGAGTTACAAAAACAGTCAGTAATGTCTGTGAAGGTAAACTGCTGGGAAATAAATCGCTTGTTTATTTTAGATCTGTTTGGCAGCAACAATATACAGTAAATAAATCAATAAATCCACTGTTGTCTCCTCTGAGGCTGGGACTCTAAATAGTGTTCTGTGCTCGTCTGTGCAGCCAAAGGCAGAACAGTTAGCATGTTTTGCTCAAACTTTCGCCACGGCATTACACCGTTGTTGCTTGCAAAAATGACAGCACCGTGGGTGGAAACTTACAGATTAAGGGGCGGTAATATTATAATGAGATCCCTTTGCCACGTCACCAAGGGAGCGAAATCAGACGCGCTCGTTTTTTCAGACGCTTGCAGAAAAAGGCTTACCAAAACTAAGTTACTGGGTTAATCTTTTTCACATTTCCTTGGTTGGTAGATGCACCGAGGACCTGATTATAGCACTTAAAACCTGGAAAAGTCAGATTTTCATGTTGTCACCTTTAAGCGGTCTTAACTAAGCGTAGACATGGTCTACCAAACCTGTAACTACAGGAATTCATATTAGGGCTGTCAACATGTTTTTCGAATTTCGAATATTCGTCGAATTCAAAATAAAAATCCACATTCGAATGCAAAAACGTTGCATTTCGAATTTTAGGTGTGCGTCAAGCAGCCTTATCAGTGGCGCACGAAATGTTCAGTGACTGATACTTAACAGCTGTCAGTATCAACTTCTATTTATCAGCCAATGAAGAATTTGGAATCAAATTATGACTCCCAAGTCAAAATTGAATTGAATCATGAGGTGCCAAAAAATTTCCACCGCTTGCCATGCCATCAAAACAACCTTAAATAGACACAAGAAGTGTCTGACGTTTAATCCATAGAACAGATCTGGAAATTGGCTTATGTCTTCAACGTAACCAAGTACCTGGAAATAGTGATTTTTATGCTCTCTTGAGGTGGTTTTTGATAAAGTCATCCATGCGCATCAAAAAAAGTCATGTGATTGCGCTTTGGGACAGGATAACTTGACTAACTAGTGGACCGATTTTGTTGCACAGTATCTCAAATGTTGTTATGGTCATTCTTAAATGCCCAAGCAAAGACTGTCGTCAAAGTATGTCTGTAGAATTGCCTTCCAGAACTTTCTTACACAACTGCATTCCCTAACAGCAGGCATCCACATCCGAAAGCAATGACAGCATTTATTGTGTTTTGTCTCTTCGCTCTGAGGCGCAAGTAATTTATTATATACGAAAATTATTATATTCAGTGGCTTCTCCTACTTTTCTTAGTAGGGTTGTGTCGATAGACGATAGTCAGAGATATCGACGATGGCAGATGTTTTTGTCGATAGTCAAGATGATATTAGGCTCATTCTCCTATTAATGTATTAAATTACTATTATTATTATTATTATTATTATTCGGCGGCCTATTATAATTCGGCTATCATTAAATTGCCCCGCTATTTCACTTCAGCACCACACTTCACACACACACACACACACACACACACACACACACACAGGTGAAGGAGTCTCCAACCACAAACACAGACGTACATCGTCTGCTGATATAAGGTATTTCATTGCACTTTAACAAGTAATCTTAACAGCCTATATATGTGCAATATTTTAACTGAGCCCCCACTAACTGAGTTTAATGCCACATGTTAAGCGTGCGCGCGATCAGGAGCACTGTATGACTGATGTATCCGTTTAATTTAACTTTACTCCAAATGTATGAACTTACCTGTTTTAAACACTTTTATATTTAACGTGTTCGTTTATGTTCATTATTTAATGTTAAACTGTCTTTAAAATAAATCTACTTTTGATTTTCACCGTTGACTGCAGACGAATTCTTCGTTTTGCACGATGATATGATGAATGGATGTCTCATTTTTAACAGTAGATTCAGTGACGTTAGAGACTAGAGCTGATCTGCGCATCACGGCACGCGTCTGCGGTGCATTAAAGCCTGGG
>NW_015553403.1:676628-677931 GCF_001515605.1 Sinocyclocheilus anshuiensis
TTAAACTCTTTTATATTTAACGTGTGCGTTTATGTTCATTATTTAATGTTAAACTGTCTTTAAAATAAATCTACTTTTGATTTTCACCGTTGACTGCAGACCTTTTATACTGATAACTTCTGTGCGCCGATGCGGCAAACTTGTCACAGGACGAGCGGTCCTAATAGTGATGTATGACTGTTGTATCCGAATATATATGAACTAGCTGTTTTAAATATTTTTGTATTCAACATGTTAGTTTATCAGTATGTTTGAAAGTATATTATTTAGATTCGTGATGCGGCTCTCTCTCTCTCTCTCTCTCGCGGTTTAAAACACCAAATAGTTATGAAATAGGCTATGACAAGTACAGGGAGTCTCTCTCTTGCCCCACCCACCCATGCACAATAATATCTATGGGCGATCTCACGGACTGGCCATATGACGATTTGAAAAATGACCATATCGCCCAACACTAAATCATGATCAACGATCTGAATTGCGGTGCATTAAAGCCTGTGTTAAGGCCACCGGAGCTGATTATGCTTATCACATCGCGCGGCGCGCGTCCAGTGTATGTTGTCTACACTAGATGCAGTAAACTGATGCCTCGTTCTATTTATGACTTGCTGACACAAAGTTCAAATGATTTTCAACGGTCGCTTTGTCGCGTTCTGTTGCAGCGCAGACACGGTGTGTCAATAAATCTACTTTTGATTTTCACCGTTGACTGCAGACCTTTTATACTGATAACTTCTGTGCGCCGATGCGGCAAACTTGTCACAGGACGAGCGGTCCTAATAGTGATGTATGACTGTTGTATCCGAATATATATGAACTAGCTGTTTTAAATATTTTTATATTTACCATGTTAGTTTATCAGTATGTTTGAAAGTATATTATTTAGATTAGTGGTGCTTCCACGCAACAGAGGCTTTACTCTCGCGCGCACAGGAGTAGTTTAAAACTGGAGCCCGACCGATATATCGTTTAGCCGATATTATCGGCCGATATGAGCCTGTTGCCGATATATTGGTATCGGCGAATATGCCGCCGATATGAATTTTTTTTTAAATATATTATATGTTTTATATATTTCATAATGAATGTTCCAAAGTTTCATTTGATTACCAGAAAATACACAACACAGTATTATTATTAATTATTATTATTTATTCATTTGAGATGTTTACATTTGGAAAAGCTGTGCTTCCTGCATAAACCTGCCCCTGTTGGTTTGGCAGTATCTTGCTTGCCCTACACAGTTACCTTGTTTAATTTCTTAATTCAAGTTATATATATTTTGTTCTATTTGTGTTAAGTT
>NW_015553403.1:678865-684719 GCF_001515605.1 Sinocyclocheilus anshuiensis
AGATTAAATGCTTCTGAATGGTGTAATTACTTAGTTTGTCCAGCAGAGCGCGCTCCATTGTTTGCTACTGGTGACCTAGGTCAGTGTAGTGTAGAGATGCGTTGATGAGCTCAAACTTCATCTGAGTCCACTGCTTCAAATTATCCGCCCGCCACCCACCCGCACCTATATTTGATCATCACATTACAATGATTCGAATTCTTCGTTTTGCACGATGATATGATGAATGGATGTCTCATTTTTAACAGTAGATTCAGTGACGTTAGAGACTAGAGCGGATCTTTTGATCACCACATTTGAGTTATAATTGCAAAAAATGTGTTTATGTATATATATTCTGTTTATGTAGGCTATATACTGTATTCTATATACAGTACCAGTCAAAAGTTTGGACACACGAATGGGAAGTGTGTCCAAACTTTTGACTATACTGTACTATAATATAGCCTACACATAAAGAATATCGGCCGATATATCGGTATCGGTCTTTTTTACTCCCTAATATCGGTATCGGCATCGGCCCCCAAAAAACCCATATCGGTCGGGCTCTATTTAAAACACCAAATAGTTATGTAATAGCTTATGCCCTATGACAAGTACAGAGAGTCTCTCTCTTGCCCCACCCACCCATGCACGATAATATCGTGTATCGACGATCTCACGAGCTGGCGATATGACGATATGAAAAATGACCATATCGCCCAACACTATTTCTTAGTGATATTTAGTGCCAGTCTATCAGGAATTTTGTTCTCTTTGACTCGTTGGATGGAAGCGGTGCTTATTCACAAATATTTTATGTAGTGGTGCAACGGATCACAAAATTCATGGTTCGGATCATATACGGATTTTGAGTCACGGATCGGATAATTTTTCGGATCAGCAAAAAAAAAATAAAAACCTTTAAGTACTTCTATACCATAGCAAAAACTACTAGCTTAACTAATAAAGTTAGTAATAAAACAAGAACAATTACACAAATTACAAGCATAGATGAAAACAACAAATCACAGTTACAAATATCAGAATTTAGGTGCAGAAATAATAATAATTAAGTTTAACACAATAGTGCTCACCACACAAGTTAAATACAGATTAATCTTTGTTAGAGCTGTGGTGTTATTTGATTAGCAGACTGAAACAGGTATTTATTGGCTGCTGTCGCTTTAAGACCAAATGCAAGGCCCGCCTAATACACTGACACACATCCGGTTTCTTTCTCACCTGTTTACGTTCACTTAAGAAATAACCGACTGCATTTACTAGAATATTTGCCAAAGCGGGTATTTTAACATAACTTTGTGTGTATGTAAAAAAAAGGAATCACGCTGTGTCTGAATCGCGCCTCTCGCTCTCTGCGTGTGCGCGCTTCGGTTGCGCGCAGTAGCGGCTGAGCGCACAAAAAAAAAAAGCGCGCGAGTTAAAATGGCTTGAATGTGTAAACTGGCAAGACAAAACGTGCAAATGATAAACTTTCACTCTATGATGGTTAAACTTGACATTTAATCCGCAAATCACATGCATGCCGAACCGTGGGGCCTGGTCCGTACAGACCACGGATCATCTACGATCCGTTGCACCCCTAATTTTATGTGATATTCCAGTTTTGTACACAAGTTAATTTGCAACTTTGGATGAGAACCCAGCTACAGTTATCATGAGCATTTAACCTATAGGCCTCCTGCAGAAGGCAAACTGCTTTTAAATACATATTTACCCATAGCTGTAAAGCCCAAGTAAATTATGATCTTATCTCGTCTGTTACCTGTGGGTTATTTATGCACGCTAATGTGACAGGATGTATGGTTAGATTTTGTGTGTGAATGTCTGTATGTTTGAACAGGCCTAATCTAATTTTGTGGGCTGAAAAGTCTGAGTAAGTTAAAGATGGTTCACTTTGAAGAACTTGTTTATGCCTTGAGTTGATGGAGAAACCAAAAGATCTGAATGTAGTTAAGGTTTAATGGTTAAAAATATCCCATGGTTTAGGTGAGAATAGTTCTTCTGCTGTACTTCCTTAATCTTGATTTACTGGAAGGCACTGTGTTGCCATCAGTTAACTGTGTTTAATTTGCCCAGAATGGTTTATTGGCTGCATTAAGGCCAGACTTTTACTTTACAAAACTGCTGATTACAGGTACTTTTGACTGGTTTGTTGAGTTATCTTGCTCTGGGACGAATCCAGATGTAGTCATGCAAGTTTACAAGCCATCACCTACTTTTCTTTTGCAGTGCTGACTTTAATGCTGGTTTCAAAATAAAATAATTAAAATTTGATGACAAAAATGTAGGCCCAACTTAATAAACTTCAGTAGGGTTCAATATGCCGTACCCTATTACGTCACCTCAAGGACATAATATGGAATAGCTTCAGTTAGGGCTGCATGAGTAATCAAAATAAAACTGAAATTGTGATATGGCTTAGTGTGATTAGCAAATCAAAAAGGCTGCAGTTTGATGAAATATGTGCTGCTTGTTTTAGAGTGAAGCGCGGCACTGTGTTCTTAAACATGAGCTGCTTGTAATACTCAGACTCAGAGCATCTTGATTCACAATAAATGCTTCTTCTCACAAACTCCATCTCTGCAAGTGCATTTGAAAACAATGTCAAAAACATGGGCAGAATCTAGGGGTGTCCCCGACTAAGGATTTTCATAGTCGAATCGGAATTTTCGAATCTTGCCGATATTCGACTGATAGTCGAATCATATGTTTTGGGGGCGGGGCAAAATACATTACCAAGAGTCAAGTCAGACATTCGACAGTCATAATTACGTTAACACACAGGGAAAATGTGTAACGGACGCCTTGCAGATACAAACGGTAGGACTGGGCAAAAAATCTAATGCGATTTTAATGCGAATCTCGTCAGTAAAGCCACTTCTGGTGATTAGTAGTAAATCTCCAGCACGTGCTTTCAGATGGAGCGGCATTTACTACACAGAGCCATAGATCACTGACAAGCTACACAAAATCGCGTTCAAAATCGCAGGCGATTCATTGCCGATTTTGAACGCGATTTTGTGTAGCTTGTCAGTGAACTACGGCTCACTGCGGCAACTCAACCAAATGCATCTTATATGAGATAAATAATATATACACAATATATATAAACCGGCTGAAATGTTTTGAAATCACTTGTACCCTACCTGATCGAAAAAATCCAGTCTTTCACTCTGCCTGTGTCAGTTTGAGTCTTGTTAAAGTTTTAAATCCCTGCTGCCAAGATGCTCCTCTGTCGGTCACGGGTTATGGAAAGTGAAACTTAAATCTGTAGGGGTGGTTGGATTTATTCACGCACGTTAAAATATTTATTTGAAGCTTCTTTCTTTTCAGATTCCTTTTTACAGCATTATTTTAATAGGCTGTATATTAACTTATTGGGTTAAACCAGTAGTTCTATGTGAAATCAGACATTTGAGCACCCCCATATAGCCAAAATGGCATGATCATAACACCCCGCGAATATTCGACTGTGAGACTGGTAGTCGAATCAGGCTCCTCCTATCGAAGCATCGAATCTTTGACTATTCGGGGTCACCCCTAGCAGAATCACATTTGTACAGGAATATTGCACAATATTTCATCTATATTTTTGTGCAGCACTGCAGGGCTCTTGTCAAAATAAACTTAATGGTTTTATGTTTGAAGAAATTGACAGCTGTAAATGTTAGTATTGTAATTTTACAGTTGTACTGTAAGATGATTTATTTTTCTTAAATACTCATTTATTTTACAGCGAAATAATACAATAGTAATATTTCTTATTTTCCTATATTTTTATTTAGTAATAATAATAATCATCATAATAAAAATAATTGTAAATGTATAGTTATATTGATATGTAAGCAACAAAATGTTGGGCTGAATTGTGCAACTATACAAACAAGCACAGCAAACCTGGAGTTTTTTAAATCACATTTTAAATTGCAATTGTAATTTTTATCAGAGAAATCACAATTCGATTTTATCCCCAAAGTGTGCAGCACTAACTTCAGTGCTCTTTGGAATGCTGTCGTACAAGTGCAGTGGAATATTACGCCATTTTGTAAGAAGAAATTCTCTTTCTTTCTTTAAGAGGAAAGGCAGTCTTTATCATCAGCATTCCAGAACGTGTACTACACATGTATGTTACAGTATAGCTGTATGAATTCATTCTCCATTCCTCTCCTAAATTTTTTATTTTAAGTATGTCTTTCTTGAATATGAGAATATCATTACTGGGTAGTATTTACAGCATACAATGTATAATCTGGTCTTGTGAACTGCCCTTTATATGATCATTAAATCGTTTGACTTGATGACTCCCATGAGATGGCTGTCTATACAATAACAAATTCATTTCTAACAGCTGACAGCAGACACTGTGGGTTGAAGGGATTGTTTGGTTTTTCCAAATGCAAACGCATCCTTATTTTGGCAGTAAGGTTGTTTTGAAAATAATACTTAAAGGACCATTTTACTGCTTTACATTTCTCAAGGTGTCAGGTTTTGTGCTTCTTGTAGTGGATTTTCTTTTTTTGTGCATTGGACTTGGAGACATATGGTTTCCAAATAGAGGCCCTGCCATAAATTCCAGATTAATGAAGCACATAATATGCCGTTTTGTTGAAACTTGGTGCACCAGGTGTGATGCAATAAAGCATTACATAATTTCAATCACTTGGTTTCTGTTTGCTGTGCTTGATAGCTCCACTCACAGTGAAATGTCACGGGTTGCAAAATCTGCTTTGCATATTTTAAAATTTAAACATCAGAAATGTTGTAATTGGCATGTTGCATCATGCAGCATTTTCACTTTCAGTGTGGACAGTTTGGAAAGATCAGAGGTGAACTGTGATTGTATAAACACTTTCCTCATGTAACTTTAGTATGGCCGATATCTATATATCGGCCAAATTTTGTTATAAGTTTGATTGCATCATATAATAATTGCTGTTAATAGTGTTCATCGTCTGTTTTATTACGTTTTTAATTGATTTTTACGTACATTTCTGCTAGGGCTGGGCGATATAGCTAAAAAATGTATCAACGATGACGCTCCCTGATGCACTCCCAACTTTTGATTGTACTATTTTTGCATTCAAATGCAAATGTTAAATTCGTCTGATATTCTTTTTTTTTTAATTCACTATCTCCTCATCACAGGCAGGCACAGCACTCGTGTTTGTGTGTGCTGTCTGCGTCACTCATAGCACGTGCCTATATCGTGTACTATATCGAACATTTTTTATATCGTTACCAAAGATAAATATCGATACTGTTTTATCGCCCAGGCCTAATTTCTGCCATATGTACATTAACGGACAGTCACCACTGATAAGCTACTATTAAATAGGGCTGGGCAAAAAAAAAAAAATCGATTTTTCGATTAATCGTTTTTTTTAAATGACGTCGATTCGATATCGATTCTCAAAAGCCGCGAATCGATCTTTTCCGGGATTTATTTCAGCACACATTTAAAATAAGATCTGATTAACGTGAATCTTATCATTAGTCTTCTCCACTAGATGTCACCCTTATTTACCTTGCGCGATGTTACAACAGAAAGCCTGTCATTCATTCAGCGCTTATCATGGCCATACGCGTGATTCGCAATGCTCAGGTGAAATGCTATAGTAATACTATAAATCTGCGGAAGCATTTGATATCACGCATAAGGCGCCATGATTTCTTCAATGAATGAATGGCGGATGGCGCGGCGCACTTTGTTTACACATACTAAAGCGCGGATGACGCTTGTGGTGTTTTCAGCTTCTGCCATCTCACTATATGATGATATGAACACGAATGTCATCTCCAGCTGCTCTGAGAGTCACTTCATTAGCATTTTACCGTTTCATTTGAGAAAACT
>NW_015553403.1:684731-690549 GCF_001515605.1 Sinocyclocheilus anshuiensis
TTCATTTTTTAGAAATATCAATAGCATTTGTATTAAAACTATATTCACTGAATGTAATCAAAAAATCGAGAATCGAATCGAATTGAGAGCTTGCAAATCGAATCGGGACATCTGAATCGATACCCAGCCCTACTACTAAATATTGTAGAAACGTAATTTTCTGTAAAGTTGCTTTGCAACTATTTGTATCGTGACAAGCGCTATACAAATAAACATGAATTGAATTGAATATATTTATTATGCTAGGCTAGGTATTAGACTGTTTTCCAGGATCATTTCATCACTGATAGTATGCTCCAGAAGTGCTTGGATAAACATGGAAACTAAGCTTTTCATTAATTAGCTAATTGGTGTAGTCTGAGCCTTCACTTGTCTTCTCATCTCTGAGCTGTTAGTCTTTATTCTTCTTTCACGGCTTCTCCCATCTCTTTCCCACCTTATGTCACCTTCCTGACACATTTTGAGAAGGCTTGGGACTGAGGTCATACCAAGCTCCATCACTCTTATAATACTTTGAGCTCATATATGTCATTTAATCCACATCACTCTGTTGTGACTTGCCACAAGCTGAGAGTACTCTGGGTATCATTCAAAAATTTTCGATATCGATATTGATACCTTGACTTCGATACTTGTTCCTGAACGATACCATTTTCAATACCAATTTTATGAAATTCGCTTTAACGAGATTACATTACCCATTACCTCAAACTTTGGTTTTATTTTTTTCAGCTTGTTGATGTTTTTTCAGACTTAAAGACTCCTGAGCCACTGCACAAAAGAACAAAATGTAACCAACACAATAAATCAGAGCAAATAGTTTTAGTAAAGTTCAAATAGTTTTCACATCTTTTTTAGGCTGTGTTTACACTAGTGCGTTTTCATTTTAAATCACAGACAGACAGAATCATCATTTCTATTTGTTTTCCACTGATTTACTGATGAGCACTAGCTGCTTCCAGCGCTGTCTGCCTGTGTTTTCTCTTTCGCGATCACTGTTCTGACTCAGAGGAAGCTCATTCGCTGCTCATCTGTCAATCACTATGGGGTGTTTATATGAGAAATGCTAAGCGGGTGTAGCGATTACTTGAAATAAAAGACTACAAATAGCATTTTTCAGCAACATTATTTGTCCAAAACGCACATTAAATCGCAATCTGAAGTGGTTGCACTTGGTGGTTTGAATTGAGTTTCGAGTAAAAGTGTAAAATATGAGTATTTATAAGAGTAAAATCGTATAAACTGTCTGTTGTAGCATGAAGGATGAACATCGTTTTCATTTTAAAATGCCGGTTTAAACTAAAATGCACTAGCGTAAATGTAGCCTTACATCTATGGGGGTTTGGACACTTACACTCTACAGCCTCACGTGTGAGCCATGTCTCTGGGCGTAACCGGCGTAAACTAGTGTTTTTCCTTGATGCCTCACCACAGCCAATCACCAGCACTTGATTTAGGTACATCAAGCATGCTGCATGCTTATTGGCTCACTGACGTTGACGAGATTAACCACTTAGGTATCAAAACAACAAGATATTTTTCGATACTCGATGGTATCAAGGCAATTCGGATGGTGCATAAAAAGTATTGAACTCGATACCCAGCCCTACACTCCACTCACAATCACATAAATCTGCATCAGAGAAAGCAGTTAATTCCTATTAGTGACCATTTGTGTGTTGTTTCTGCTGTTGATTGACATGTCTGACAGCTCCTGCTTTCCTCTGGCAGATGGACTGTCAGGTTGCTTGGCTTCTGGAGGGCCAGGTGCTGGCTGTTAGACCTGCAATGTGTTAGTGTTTTGCAGAGAAAGAGAGGTCTGGTCTGCACCTGCTGCTCCTCTCCCACCTGCAGCTGTCTCTGATCTTCCAAGTGTCCGAAAGCGCTTTTCCGTGTAGCAGCTGATGTACTGCAAAGCAACTGTGAAATGAGGGGGAAAACATGACACCCATGTTTGTTACGATTATAACTGTTTGCTGTTTTTTTTTAATTTTTTTTATACAAGACGTATCCCAAGGAAACTTAACAAAAGGACACATTAAATTGATCAAAAGAGACATTTAGAATATCAATATTTCTATTTCAAGTAAATGCTGTTCTTTTGAACTTGTCATCAACTATTCATCAAAGAAGCCTGAAGATGAAAAAAAATAAATCTAAGAAAAAATGCATCACTGTTTCCACAGAAATATCAAGCAGCACAACTATGATATTAATTATAATATAAATATATAATATGTATTCTTGAGCACCAAATCAACATATTAGAATGATTTCTGAAGGATCATGTAACACTGAAGACTGGAGTAATGGCTGCTTCAGCATTTCCATCACAGGAGTAAATTACATTTTAAAATATATATTAAAAACAGTTATTATAAATTGTAGTAATATGTCACAATATCACTGTTTTGTTACTGTATTTTTGATCAAATAAATGCAGCCTTGGTGAGCATAAGATACTTATTTTAAAAATCGTAGGCCATGTCCACACGTACACGGTTATTTTTATAAACAGAGTTTTTCCTTCTTCCGTTTTTAAAAAAATCTCCGTCCACATGAAAACGCAAACGCATGCTATGAAGCACTGTCAAGAGCATGCCAAACCAACAGGTGGCGATATAATCTCAACCGTAAAGCCATGTTGGCCAATCAGAAGCCTGAAAAAGCCTCCAATAGGCGGAGATAACAGCGCAGGCTCCGACGTCACAAGCCAAAAACTCCGGTTTCGCTGTCTACACGATAACACTGCAACCGGAGTTTTTGAAAATCTTCACCCTGGCAGGCGTTTTCAAAAATGTTCGGTTTCAGTGACCTGGCGCTGCGTTTGCGTGTGGACGAACGGCCAAACCGCATAGAAAAAGCGGCGGTTTTAAAAAATAACCACGTTCGTGTAGACAGGGCCTTGCATGAAAAAATGTTTACCAACCCGAAACAAACACACATAATGTATTATATAAGTACAGTACATATGTACATGTAATGGTGATCCGAGCCCTTTTCTGTTCTTTGCCATTTCCACAAGGGTGTTGCACAAAGGATCTGACATGTAAATCCATAACTTATAGTGTAAAAGTTTGCTTTTTCTTTGTCAAGTTATATTAAAGAAATTAAACTCATGTAAATATATTGCAAGTATTTGATTGCTCATCCCTTGATGAAACATTCTCTTTGGTTCCTGCCTGTTGAATGATGAAAGAGCTTTTGGAGGGTTTCAGAACTGGATGAAATATGCTGTGGCTAATGCTTTAGTGAGTCATGCCGGAGAGAGTGTAATTATGGAGACAGGCACCCATCCATCAGCCTTTGTCATAAAGGCTTGCAGAATTAGAATGACATCTCTGTACATGGCCAGTGTGTCCAGTGAAGGCCTTCCAGGCTTCTTTTCCAGATCACATTCACTTAGTCATTGCCAGCAGACCATCTAAGCAAATTCGGTCAGCGACTCATACGCTTCAGCAAAGGAAATTAGAGTTTGAGCAATCTAGTGAAGCAGGCAAGAAATATGGCTCTTTATCTTTTGTGCTTTGAGGGGCTACAGTGATTAATATACACTTCCAAGCATGTTTGTATGTATTGATCTCTGCAACTAGAATAATTTTTCACAATTTTCTAGCAATACTTTCAAAATAAGTTTTAATAATATTAATAACAGCTTGACACCATCTCATTGACATGTCTTTACAACCCTTGTGTGTTTTTCTTTTAACTTGACGTTACGTAAAGTATTAGATATGAAGAAAAATCATGCTTAGAGCTTAGAGTTTCAAACGTCTGCAGTGTTTCCCCTGCCATTATATTAGGGGGGCGGCCCCCGATCACAACAGAAGTCATTTAAAGTTACCTTTCCTATAAAACCTTGTTCTTTTATTAAGCAAACTAAATAGCCTTATGTCATTCATCTTATTTACACGACGGCATGTCATTTCGGTCTCTACGTTATGGTCACGCTCTCTGCATCACGCACAGCGGAGTTCCGCCCGATGCGTGCGCACACACACACACACAATCAGTGGAATCACAATCACACAATTACCATCAGTCCAGGGACTGCAGATGCAAAATAGCCTTCTGGCTAATTCTGGCACATTGTGCATTTATGTATTGTTGATGTGCATTGTCCCTGTCAAATAAACCTGAAATAAATAAATAAATAAACAAGTGAGCCCACTCCCACTAGTATTTGTAAATATTAAGCCGCAAAACGATTCATATTTAAAAGGAAAAATTGAAATCGCATCATATGATGCGATTTAAATGAATGTTTTATGCCTTAAAAAAATTTTTAAATACACAACACAGAATTTCTGAGCAAAAAATCATAAGGCTATTGTAAGAATAAATGAAACTTGTTTTATGCTTTCAAGTAATTAGACATGCTAAAACAGAATTTGGTTACAATAAAACAGGTTGGAAAAATAAAACATTTCATAGGGCCCTAAACATGTAATATTTGTTAAACTTTTAATAAATTGATGTTAAATTGTTTAAGTTTCATGATTTTAATTAATTAGACATGCTTTTTGATTAATAAAATGTAATTTAACCATTAAAAAGGAGTCCAGAAAAATAAAAAAACCGGAAGCCGTAAACCTTGGGGAAACACTTGGAACGTGTCTTTTTTTTTTTTTGTGAGTGGTATGCATATCTGTTGCCGTGTTTCTGATGCTGATTTCAGGTAAAATGAGGTTTTACAAACTGATTCCCATTCCTGATTTGACATTATTTCTTTGTATTGAGATTTTTTTATTGAGAATTTACCTCTCATTTACAGGTGAGAGGGTCTTGCTCGCAAATGCCTGAAAGAAATGAGCTTGAGTTGCTTAATGTGTCATTGCTAAGAGTTGCTAAGTGCTTATCACTGACCTTTCTGTCACTCAGCAACACGAGAGCGAACCTTTTACAAGGCAGCTATTTACGCGCTTTGTGCTTCTCAGTTTTAAACCAGAGGCTGTATTAGGAAAACCTCTGAAAGGAGTGGGTGTTTGGAGCACAACATGACACATTTTGTCCTAGCAATGCATTTCTTTTGTCTGGAACAGAAAAGATCTTTTTTGTCTATACCATGAAAGTCAGTGGGGTCCAATGTTGTTTGAAGTGCATGGGCTAAAATATCTTTTATGTTTCTTTGCACAAGAAACTAAGTCATACAGGTTTGGAACAACATGAGGATGAGTAAATAACGATGTCTTTAAAAACATTGAAGCTGGCTATTCTCAAAAGAGAAAAGGAAAAGGTTTTAGTATTAGGTTTCGTCTGCAAGGTAAAATTTTACCGTGATAGGTACATTTTTGTTTGGCTGTGTGGTAGGGCTGGGCGATATGGCCAAAAAAATTATCACGATAAATTTTTTAATATCAGTCGATATTGATAATTATCATGCTAAATTTAAAATCTTTATTTCTTTAAAGATTTAAAGGCAGATTTTGCGCCTAATTGAAAGTTGTAGAAACCAGACCGTTAATTGTGGTTTTAAACTATTCTTTATGGTCAGAATATGGCAAACACTTACATTTTTTACACTTTTCCAATAGGCTTGCCGCAATAGACGGTGTTGACGGTGATACCGGTGTTAAGCCGCAACACCGGTTACGTCACTTGCCCACCGCGTCACCGACCCCCACCGTCGTTTTGATTTTTTATAGTAATACAAATCATTTAGTTCAGTAAAAGAACAGACACTACAATTATAAACTGAACGTGGCTACTCAATGCAGCGTGCCGAACGACAGTCGCATCACACAGATCAGATTTCATTTATCCAGTGAGGAGAGTGAGTCGAGCTGACTGACAAGAAGAGTGAGGTGAGACAGACAAG
>NW_015553403.1:690696-710817 GCF_001515605.1 Sinocyclocheilus anshuiensis
ATTAGGCATAGCCTGCCCTATAGCATGGTGTATTTTTATTTGTTTTGTTAATAAAAGTTCTATGTTTTATATATAAGCTAAAGTGAGTTTGACGTTGTATTTTGTTGTTGCATTCAAGCAATTGATGCCGCACTGCCGCTAATTCAAAAGTGAAAGTAAAATGCGCGGCGCTTTTAAGCTATTTAAAAGCGAAGGAAAGCGAGGAAAATAGGGAAAATTCAAACGAACTAAAAACGAACAATTGCTTTACTAATAGAAAATTCAATTTTTTAGTTCCTGCTTGTTCTAATGAGTGATTTTTGTTTCAAATCATGGAACAGGTTTGTGTTGCTTTGATGACGCACGTGTATCTTCAGCACAGTTTGCAGTGCAGGCTGCAATATTAATAATAGTACATTTTTTGCTCTCTTAGCAATGCACATTTGACAGTAGCTTGAGTTGGGATGCAGATGTAAATTTATGTTCACTATCAAAAACAGTAACATCTGTTAAAAAAAATTATATGGTGAAATGTAATTATTCTGACTGTTTGAGTTTTATTAAAATTAACCGTTGGTCTTCCATAGTAGCAAACATTTATATCATGATAACCACAGTAAAAACCACACATATATAGCACCTCAATAGCATGGTAAAAATGTAACTATATGGTTTCTAGGTATTTGTATGAAAAACAGTAGTCTAAATCCATTTAGTAAAAAGGCACAAACGCTATAGCTTAATCACAAAAATACTGTAATTATATTATTATATCCATTATTCCTTTAATGCATTTAATACATGTCAACATTAATATAATAAAATTTGATATGAATATCCCACATTTCTGTCACAATACCCTGTTGCAAAAGCGAGGAAAAGAGGGAAAATTCAAACGAACTAAAAACGAACAATTGCTTTACTCCGAATTGCCGCTATTTTAAAGTGAAAGTAAAATGGGCACACTGCTTTTACAAGCTATTTAAAAGTGAGGAAAAGAGGGAATGCTCCGCCCCCGCGGTGATACCGGTATTACCGGTGTTGTCACACGTCGATTAACCGGTAGGAAAATTTCCTCACCGTCACAACCCTATTTTCCAGTCATTTTTCCTTAACGAAATAAATATCTTAATAGAAAATTCAATTTTTTAGTTCCTGCTTGTTCTAATGAGTGATTTTTGTTTCAAATCATGAAACAGGTTTGTGTTGCTTTGATGACGCACGTGTATCTTCAGCACAGTTTGCAGTGCAGGCTGCAATATTAATAATAGTACATTTTTTGCTCTCTTAGCAATGCACATTTGACAGTAGCTTGAGTTGGGATGCAGATGTAAATTTATGTTCACTATCAAAAACAGTAACATCTGTTAAAAAAAATTATATGGTGAAATGTAATTATTCTGACTGTTTGAGTTTTATTAAAATTAACCGTTGGTCTTCCATAGTAGCAAACATTTATATCATGATAACCACAGTAAAAACCACACATATATAGCACCTCAATAGCATGGTAAAAATGTAACTATATGGTTTCTAGGTATTTGTATGAAAAACAGTAGTCTAAATCCATTTAGTAAAAAGGCACAAACGCTATAGCTTAATCACAAAAATACTGTAATTATATTATTATATCCATTATTCCTTTAATGCATTTAATACATGTCAACATTAATATAATAAAATTTGATATGAATATCCCACATTTCTGTCACAATACCATGTTGCAGTTAGTGTTACTACAGTAAATCCATGGTAAAGCGCTGTTTAGTGGTCACGTGACTGAGACTGATCAGCGAGTAGACGCATCTGCTCTGCTGTTTGAACTTTGAGGTTAGGGGATAAATGGTCTGTGTGGCGCAGTTCAAATGAGTAGCACTGTTTCCTTCTGCTTTTGGTGCATAAACATTACATTGAACATTTATCGAACTCTTGTTATTTTATCGAGGAAGATTATATCGAGATAATTATCATTACCATTTTATCGCCCAGCCCTACTTTGTGGGCAAAAATGCCCTCTTTCATGTAGTATTGCCATGACATTATGGCTGATTCTGTCTAGACTTTGTATTTGTCTGTAGCATAGTTGTACAGTATTTACTGACTCTAGATAGGTTAATGTGTTAATAATACTGCAGAAACATGTAAAGCGCAATGCTTCTATTACTCAAAGCACCATTGGTTTTCACTGTAGAACTTGAAACGCTAGGAACTGGAAGATGTTTAACTATTCTAAACATGTAGTATTGCCCACAGCATGTGTGGAATACCCTTGCATCAGTTTTCATTTTTATGAAGAGGAGGAAGTGAGTCAGGAAAGTGCTGCTGTGTAGGAGGTGGTGGTGTCCTTTCACTGAGTTTCAGACACACAGAGCTTCTCTACTGGCCATTATGTTATTTCAGAATGATTGCTGAGCTCCTCTGAACGTCTGTGTTAAAGATTGCATGATAATTATTCACATATTTGTCTTTTCTTTTCTGGTTGGATATCATTAACCCCGACAGTCTACTGTTGTTTCCCAGACACCAACTGTTCTGTGTCCTGCGGGTATTGAAATTAAAAGCATAAAGGATTAATGCTCCATTAGCCATCCCACAGCTGACTAGTCGATTGGTGAGTTGTGGTAAAACCCTCTCTGAAAAGTTTCATCTTTTAAATTCATTCATCCCCTTTAGCCATAGATACTTGGACAAATGTCTTGTGGCTGTTGCATCATATCATTTTTTGGGCATCCCACCGCAAGCGATATGTTTTTTAAGACACTTGTGCTAAAAATACTCTTAACCTTTGAAAGTGTCTTGAGACCCATGCATTCTTTTCAAGTGACACTTCTTTTTGGCACTTGGTGAGATGTTGTCTGATATGGTGTTACTGTAGCAATTTAAATGTACATATTTGCTGACATTAAAGGAATAGTTCACCCAAAAAATCATGTCATCATTTACTTATTTCATGTTCCATATGACTTCCTTTATACTGTAAAGCACAAAATACTTCTGTGGTATTTTGTAGAATTCTTCATTAATTTTTAACCTTACAATTAATGTCATTGGGGTCCAATACCCCAGTAAGTGTGTATGGACACAAAAACACTTTTGTGTAGCATCTTTTGAAGAAAGAAGTCATACAGGTTTGGAACATGACACGCCTTTCATTTAGTGAATTATCCCTAGTCTGTCACTAGTAGTAGCTCTAGTTGGGGAAGATTAGTTGTGTGGTGATGTTTCCTGCTCAGGGGGTGGTGCGATTGGAGGAGATTGCATTAGATAAATATGTGGTTTGTGTTTGAAGTTGTACACAGGCAAGCTTGCTTTTTCAACATCGAGGTCAACGTGTAGGATGTATTAAATGTCATGGCAGTCCTCTCTTGGTGAAGGGGCTCGTTTTGTGTGCTCTGTCATCAGATTACAATATGATAGTCCTAACAGGGGCAGAACTGGGGTTTACCTTATCCATGGCATCATGGAAATACGCCCAGTATTGTTTTCTGGTCTCTTAATCCCCTATAGCGTTTAACTCATCTTTTACTGACTTATGAGTTCACCAAGCTTCACATTGATACCCTTCTTACCCTCGGCGTCTACAGTACAGACCTTAGATTTCTCTTTTATTCAAACACGCTGTATCTTGCAAACCCAGTTGGCGTGACACTGAGACCAGGTTTGATAATTTCTAATTCACAAAGAGGAAATGAGTTGATACCAAAGTGTGTAGCTTTTGCATGACTCTAAACCAGTGTGTGTTCGTCACAATCTGCACTGCCATCTGAAGCAGCCTGGTAAGCTCTGGATTATGTCATTTGTTTACGTCGAAAGGCAAGTGAATAACAAGGGTGACACTGCAGTATTACACACTAGCTAGATTTTAGCACCTGCTTATTAAATTAATCAGTAGCATTATGAGATGTATATGTCATCTGCTGCCACATGTTGTTTCTTTTTAACTAGTGCATTTCATTTCTTAGACCAGCACAGATGCGACTGAAGTGGCAGACAGACAGAATGTAATGTGAGAATGATCAGATCCTGTTGTCCTACCTTGAAAAGCTCATGTAGCTCTGTTTCTCTCTGACGCTGTGAAAAGATACCTTGTTATAATGTGGTGATCAAAGAAGCAGAGTTGGTTTAGACTGATTGGAGGTTTACTATTAGAGCTGCAATTAATTTTGATGATCTGTCGCTTTTCTGTGATAAACTGGAAAAAACTTTTATATATTTTACTTTTATATTCATAATTTTATTGTGAAAGCATGTCAGTATACATCTTAACTCGTGCTCTCTGTCAAACAATCTGCAGATTGAAAGATATTACAAAAATAAAAATGCCCACAATGATCTATATTGTTCTGCAGGAACACTCATTTTTTCCCCTTTGAACAGACTTGTCTGTCTTGTGATGATGTATGAGACCACTCTTTATTTGCAGTAATCCTGTATTAGTCATTGCTAGTCACAAAAATATTGTTGGGTAGCCTTCTCACTAGGATTGTGCCGATAGACGATAGTATCGTGTATCGAGGATAGCAGATGTCTTTGTCGATAGTCATGATGATATTAGGCTCATTTCCTATAAATGTATTATTTATTATTTGGGGCGTGGGGTGGCGATAGAGGCTATTTACACTTAGTGAAAATAGCAGTATTTTTTTGTGATATATGCTATTTACACTAAGTGCAAATAGCTATAGATTCTATTTATACTATGTTAAAATAGCAGGGTATTCTGCTAATTACTTATTGCATATAGTGGCAATTATCTGCACCTCAGCATTGTAATACATTATAAAACAGTATGCAATAACTTATTGAGTGTAAATATTAATTATAATTCAAATTATTAAATGGATGCCACCTTATAGACTTGTTCGGCATTGCTGGGAACGCCCACAAAAACGTCATAACCGTTTATGCCGTGGGGGAAAACAAACCATTCAAATTAACACGCGAAGACCTTGTTAGGTGCTTGAGCTTTACTTTTTGTGATGATTTCGATTGATTTTTGCTTGGTGCAATGTCGAAAAGTTGCTGCGTGGCGTTCTGTACCTCTAATAAGTTAAACCCGATCTGAAGATTTATATGCCAAATAAACAGACGGACTACCGGAGGTAGCACTGAGCGGGTAGCACACATTATCAGAACTCCGAAAGTAGTTACGGATATACAACGTATTAAACATATCAAGCTTAATATTCATATTTATATGCACTCCAGATAGGCTACACTACTTACCTTGCAATGATCTTTCATTAGTCCCGTCCCCCTGCACCGCAACCCAGTTCTGATGGGGCTTACAGTAACCCTCCTTCGCATCACAATCAAATAGTTCTGATGGGGCTTACAGTAACCCTCCTTCGCATCACAATTGAATAAATCTCACTCCCTGATATTCATATTATTATACACAATCCCTTACGAAAATTAGCAATGGTATTACTATAGTAAAAGTATAGTAGGCCAACCATGTTTTTTTTGGCATTTTTATTACCAATTGTAGCCTATAACCACAGTTTTCGTACAGATACCATGGTTAAACTATGGTTAGTGTAGCAAAACGTTGTTTTTACCATGGTTCAACTATAGTAACCATGTTTTTTGGTTGTAACCACGGTTCATTTTCGTAAGGGATATTGTCATGTTATTTTATAGGCCTATCTTTTTATTTTACGGCATGTATTTGTGAAAATGATTAAGCTATACTTACAGCACACACCACATAGAATAACGCTGCTCATTTCAAGGCGCTTCAGTGGACCTTAATGTTACCTGTTTTGTCAATGTTAAAATTCTTTTTAATATATCAATAAAAAAGTATGACAGGCTTTTACTCAAGTCTTTATCACTTTATTAAAATTAAGCAAAACAAAACGACAAATATTTACTTTCACAAGCCTTCTCGTATAGGCTTGTAGTAGCCTAAGCTGTCTTTTGCTTTCCTTCATTTTTATTAAAAATAAATGCTTTTCTGATGTGATTTGAAATTTGAAAAGGGAGAAAAAAGGTTTGCCAAAAGGCAAATTCGAACCCGAGTCGATTGATGACCATCTTTTGTAATGTTGACTAGCCCAATCACACGTTGGTGGGTGGAATTGGTGTAAATAGCCTCCGCCAACAAGGCGGGCTATTTGCACTTAGTGTAAATAGACACTCCGATTTTTTTAAATTTTATTCCCAACAGTTAAACAGTTGCCCACAGAAAAAAACAGGGGGTGCTGCAGCACCCTCAGCACCCCCACTTCCCGCGCCTATGCCTTGCTGAAAAAAAGTGTTATTTCTTCAAATAAAATCAAATAAAAATAATTTTTCTTGAGCGGTATTTTAAATCAACATTATGTTTGCTTCAGGTGTTTGTCAACTAAGGACACATTGCTTTGTTTTTTGAGTAATTGTTCACATTTACAGTCCGTAATATAGAACAAAAATATAAATTAAGAGTAGGGAATGGTTGGATGCATTATTGTGCTGTAAGTTTAATGATATCAATGGTTAATCAGGTATATGCATTGATAATACTTATATTTTAATGAAATATTCTTCTAATGAAATAGTCTTTCAAAGCATTGGCAACCTGACTTTGAAAATATGCTGATGATTTTCTCTGAAATGTAATTAAAATTAAAATTGACAAATGTGAAATAGAAGCATTTTTCACCAGTGGTGTATGACCTCCAGACTTCTCTGTGTGTATAAAACAAAAGCATTAAGTGATTCAAGTTCAAGACAAGTTGATTCAAAATGGACCAGATTCAGAGAACTTTTTAAAGGCCACAAAGAATTGGTTAAGATTTGATAAACCACAAGTGTACCTTCCTTAAGTCTGTATGTTTTTATCTCTTTATGTGTACTGATATCGTCTGAGCCATTATATTCAGTTTCTGTTCCTGCTCCAATTATAACCTCTTATTTTTGTCTTTCCCAGGCATCTGAAAGATGGTGGACCGCTTGGCGAATAGTGAGGCCAACTCTAAGCGCATCGGGGTCGTGGAAGCATGCTTTGGCACAGCAGGTCAACCGCTGGTCATTCCAGGTCGAGTGCTCATAGGAGAGGGTGTTCTCACAAAGCTGTGCCGCAAAAAGCCCAAAGCCCGACAGTTCTTCCTCTTCAACGACATCCTTGTGTATGGCAACATCGTCATCCAGAAGAAGAAGTACAATAAGCAGCACATCATCCCTCTGGAGAGCGTCACCATAGACACGGTAGAGGATGAGGGCGACCTGCGCAACGGCTGGCTCATTAAAACGCCCACAAAATCCTTCGCCGTCTACGCCGCCACAGCAACGGAGAAGTCTGAGTGGATGAGCCACATCAGCAAGTGTGTCTCGGACCTACTAGAAAAAAGCGGGAAATCTCCCACCGGTGAGCACGCGGCTGTCTGGGTGCCTGACTCTGAGGCGACCGTGTGCATGCGGTGCCAGAAGACGAAATTCACCCCCGTCAGCCGGCGCCACCATTGCCGGAAATGCGGCTTCGTTGTGTGTGGCCCCTGTTCGGAGAAGAAGTTCCTACTTCCCAGTCAGTCGTCCAAACCGGTGCGCGTGTGCGAGTTCTGTTACAAGCAGCTCTCCTCGGGCGCCACCCTCCCATCCCACTCGGACTCCTACAGCCGTCCGGAGATTTCCAGCAACAACATCTCGGACGACGACGATGATGATGACAGCAGTGACTGAGGGTCACTTTTAGGAATATTGACAATCTACAGATCATATCCCATTATTTTAGTCTAATTTTCATTCAGGGTTTGCAAAGGTTCCTGTGGCAATAACACTTTCCCAAAACAATTAGATGCCCTTGTGCATATGAACAAAAGGTTTGATGGGAATTGTTCCTGCGTATTAATGAACACTACTTGTTGGCTCTCTCTACTTTCACATTAAAGTCACTCTCATAGTCCTTTTTAACCTCTTTCATGTAGATGCATTTCTTGGCAATGGTGCTCCTTCATCTTCTTTTTAACTTTTTTTTTCCCCCTTCATTTTTTGCTACCGTATTTTTACTGAGTGATGCTGCTAGCCGCTGGAGGAAGAGAATGTTGGGTAATGTGATTGCAGGCTGTTCCTAGGCATATACTCCCTCAGGTGAAATGGTGTAGTTTTAAACGAGGAGCTGCATTTTAATGCTTTGAACAACTAACCACTAACAAACCGTGAAAGCTTGCGTTCAGGGGTGAAGATCTTCTGTTTCTCACTTTGCTCAGTATCTAGTAATTGCAAATGACAAATCAGATAGACGCTACTAAGCTTGTAAATGCATGTATATAATGCTGTGGTGCAGGAAGTCTGTTGCAAAGTTCATCTGACAAGGTCATCACTGCCTTAGTGCCTTCTTATTTATCCCCAGGATCGAGAAATTAGAAACTATTTATGACATTCTTTGCTTTGAGACACCGGCCTTTATCTGATGGCACATCGCATGACGTATTCTGTTGAGAGGTGCACAGGTACCATTGAGTGACCATTTTTTTGTAGTTATGGTTTAGTATGGTCAACAAAATTAGTTGAGTCAACAGTTTCAGTTGAGTATAGTTCAAATCATTATAATATCTCTGTCTAAATAGCTATTGGACATTCCCATGATTCCAGCTGTAGTATTTTGTGACATCCTGCATCTGTAGGCCACATGCCCTAAACTATGCTGTTATCTCTCCAGCCATGATTTCAACTCTATACAAATTAGCATGCGGCCTACAGGAATCACTAAGACGAAGGGCGTGCTATCCATTCCGCCCGCCCTCTCTCATTGGGTTCTTTGTGTTAGAGAAGTCACATGTTGGGTCTTGACAGTCAATTCTACATGTTTTGAACGGGAATCGAAAGCATTATGAGGAAGCGACTGTCACACAGCCGCCTTTTGTTTCGTTTTTTTATGGCTATTCGACACAAGAAAAACTGCACTAACAACTTTCCAAAGTGGTGTTGTTTTAATAAATGACTGTTAGACACTATAGAGAGATACAGTAGTATATTTCATCAACGATCTGCCAGGTTTACAGTGGTTTTTACTTCTACACAAGTCAAGCTGGTGGGAGAAGAAGCTATACTGCTTGAGAACTCATCTCAGTACTGAATACTTGATCACCTGTTAAGATGGCATATTTTGTTTGTGTCAGAATAAAACTGACATTGAACAGGGATATTTAATTAACCTAACTCTGGCTAAAAAGTCCGCTCAGACCATCTAGTTCAAATGCAGTTACAGATACACTTAAGTGAAAAGTATTTTTTTTTTGCTTTTACACTTTTATGTGAGACTTATAAATAGGTTTACAGTGATTGACTCAAGGTAATTATCTAATCTTGCTTTTGGAATGTAACGTTAGATTCCAGGATAATTGTATGTGGCATAATGTTTGAGTTAATGAATTGGTCTAATCGTTACAAATTTAACCTGAGATGATTTGTTTTAATTTTACTTGTATGTTGTAATATTCTGCTTCAGTTGTAATATTCTGAGATGATTTTGTTTTTGCATGTTGTAAACTTTTGTGTATATATATATTTTACTCTTAGTTGGGCTTGCTGCTTTTAGTTTTTTTTCATAGCGTTTCCGTGTGGTTCATGTGTGCATTTCCTGAACACCTCTGGATCGGCTACCAGCACTTTACTCTCTCTGCAAACCACAAGAGAGGGGTGGGGCCTGATTGGGGAGGGGCTTGGGTAGGATGTGGGCGGGGACTACATGTCTTTACAAATCTGGCCTTCAAATACAAGAGAATAGATCGGAGTAGAGGATAATCAGGATTGACATTTACTTTCCATTTGTTTCCTTTTGTGATTTCTTGAACATGTAATTTATGATTCCCTTGTTCTTGGATGGATTTTGGGGATTTTCTGTTTCTTGTACATTTTTGCCATTTTTAATTCTCATTTAAAACTGAAAGGGCTGAAAACGGAACGTAATCCATCATATTATCATTATTAGATACTAATTTTGAGAAATATATGCATCGCTTAACCTCTTGTGTCTTGTCTTCTGTAATACGTGCCAAATATAAGTACCAACGGCTCAGCATATGCTACAGAGAGTATTAATGTCACTAGAAGTAGGACTTACTGGGATAGGAACCAAACTGAATGCTTGCACACCGCCGGGTTTGTCTGTCATTGTGATGGATAATCTATCTGTTACAGTTTAGTCTATTTGTGTCAGCCTTTGTATGGTAATCCATGCCATGTGCGGCAGTGTGGTAAGGGGATTGCTACGCTACTTGCTCTGTCACTGGGGTAGTGTGCCATTTAAATTCTTTATTTGACATGATTCCTTCTTTTGTGTTTGATTAGCATTTGTTCTGAAACTTTTGGCCTATGATGGTCACAAATGGTCCCTGAAATCTAGCTCTTTATTCAGAATAATTAGCTTTTTAAGGAGTCAGACCATTATGGTGTTAATGTCACTCTCTTGGAACAAATCACTAAAGCCTGAAATATAAAAATCACACATTTCTATGCTGCTGATTGACAAGCATGGAAATAAATGGGTTGCTTAAACCACTCATTTGTGCTGTGGTGTGACATGCATGACTGTCAGTAATACTCGGTTATTTGCCACTTAATTCCTTCATCAAATCGACAAAAAAGTGTTAAGAGGTATGGCATGCTTAATCGCTGTCAGATTTGTGGGAATTTTTAAATTACCCTGACCACCAAACCGTAAAGAATATTTGGGTGTGTCTATAATTATAAAATTGTTTCACTGCGGATCATTTTGCTGTATAATAACCTGAGGGCCCTCAGCTGCAGATGTTGAACCCTTCTGCTCTGCACATGGGGATTATGCCGCTGATACAAGTGATTAAATATCACGTGCATGTCATGAAGCAAGAAAAATCTCCATAATACAGTTATCAGTCTGGGTATATCTTGGGTTAAAACAAGTTTACACGCTAACATGACCTTTACATTTTTGGAAAACAAAACCAATGGCTTAGCGCAGTCCTGCAAACATTTTAACTGACCATATCCAGAGTAATCTTTGGGCTTCCGTGCTAATACACAAGTAAAATTGAACATATAATCACATTTAAGACTCCAGAAACAAGATGTGCGCGCACTGCTGGTGTCGAACATATTTTAAAGGATCATTAAGATTATAAGATTACTTTCTTCCATATATGACTTTTCTTCCGTGTATAACTTTCTTCCCTAACCTGTATGACTTTCTTCCATTAAACACAAAAGATGTTTTGAGGTTGATGATCACATTTTGAATCATATTTCAAGAGGACAAAAGTACTATAAAAGTAGTTCCTTCTACAATAGTTCATGCTGAAATGGTAGGCTAGGCCAGTGGTTCCCAACCCTGGTCCTGGAGGCACCCCAACACTGCACGTTTTGCATGTCTCCTTTCTCTGACACACCAATTTAAGGTCTTGGAGTCTCTACTAATGAGCTGATGATCTGAGTCAGGTGTGTTTGATTAAGGAGACATGCAAAACATGCAGTGTTGGGGTGCCTCCAGGACCAGGGCTGGGAACCACTGGGCTAGGCTATAATGTTCCAAATATGAATAGACCGACATTTAAGAAGTTCTCTGAAAATCCTGCCCTCCCAGTAGCTTTCAAATCCCAGTCATGTTTTTGTGTATTCAGATTTGTCTTGTGGTCTGACGTCAGTGACAAGTTCCTGATATAGTTGATTCTGCTATGAAGACTAGATATGGCGTCATAAGGCTTTGAGTCATATGGACTGCTTTTATGGTACTTTTTTTGTTCTATGGGGAGGCTTGAAGGCACCTAGTTACTATATACTTTCGTTAAAGCAGCATGGACATTCTTTAAATTTACATTTTTGTTCCATGGAAGAAAGAGATACTGAATTGAATTAGCATTAAGGATGAGTAAACCATGACAGAAGTGGTGAACTGTCTCATTAAGGACTGAATGCCTGGAGGGAAAATAGTGTATATGCAATTCAAGCAGCTTACAAATTGTTAGTTATTGCAAACATACAAATTCATGAAGTGTATAATGATATTCCAAGTTGAAGTTCGAAACTAAATTGAATTTAATCCTTCAGCTGAAAAATCCAAATAGAAAATTTTTGATACTGCTGCATAAGCATCAGTTATTTAGTTTGACAGAATGCGCTTCTGGTATCAGATGAATTTCAATGAGTTTGAGTTCAGTCTGTGTGTAGTTGTGGGTGAGAGGATAGAAACTCGTAGAGCATGTCAGATTGGCTGAGATTCATCATGACAGTTTTACAATGTGCTTCATAATGACAGCTAAAGTGCGCCCCCTGCTGGCACCGGAGAGCGGTGGACTTTTTTTGGAGAAACCTTTGACTTTGTCCAGATTTTTTATTCTGTCCAGGAACGACCTACTTGAGCAAAAAGAGTGTAAAGTGAGAAACCATTTGATCTGAAATTGATGATATAGTTATAATAGACTGGTGAGAAAAATTCTACTCCAATAATGGTGTGGCAGTCAATAATTGTACAGAAAATATATAAATATGGTAAAATGTGTATAGACTCTGTAATCAGAATTTCTGCTTGTCAGAAAATTATAGAAACAGACTATGCCACAGAAATATTGGTCATGGATATGTATATACTCTTAAAAATAAAGGTTCCAAAAGAGGGGTTTCACACTGATGCCATAAAAGAAACATTTTGGGTTCCCCAAAGAACCTTTAAATGAACAGTTCTTGAAATAACTGTGTGTGTGTGTGTGTGTGTGTGTGTGTGTGTGTGTGTGTGTGTGTGTGTGTGTGTGTGTGTATGTATATATACACACACACACTTTTTTTTCTTGGTGTGAAGAACATTATAATAATCTAAAGAACCTTGTCACAAAAGTTTGTTTATAGTGGAAAAGGGTTCTTTAGATTAAAAGTTTTATGCAATGGAAAGTTTTCATGGATGTTAAAGATTCTTCACGGAACCACCGATGCCAATAAGAATTTATTTCTCATTGAATGTGTTACTCAGAGCTACTGCCCAAATTGGATGTAGGTGCATTTTAAGGCAATATCGGTCCTTGTAGGAGGAGTGGAGCCCTGTGCTTTAAACTATAATGGTCCGAAGGAAAGCACCCACACACTGCAGGATATGAGGCTTTCATCTGTGTTTTCTATAATATATATATATGCATGAGAGTAGGAGGAAGATCTTTTTTCCATTCCTTAACACCCATCATTACTATGCAATAGTCTGCTTTATGACTGCACAATTTAGAACTGTCTGGGCTTTCTGATATTACTTTGGTTTGTGTAACATGCGGCCCCCTATAGAGCACTGCACAGGAGGTGTCATTTTTGAATTTTGATTGTTCCTTTATAGTGTTTTTTTTTTTTTTTGTGGCCCTTTTTGGAGCATGACAGCACTGTGAATCGCCATTAAATGGCAATTGCTGTGTAATGATTGTTCAAAAATGTCTACTTTTGTGTTCCACAGAAAATAACATACATACATTTTTCATTTTTAGCTGAACTCTTTCTTTGCCATACACTGCTAAGTGAAGGACAACGGTTAGCAAGGGAAATATTTTTGAATTAACGTAATTTAAAAAAAAAAATTCTATCAGGTAATGTTAATTGGATGTGAAAATGTCAATTATTTCTCTGCTCTAGAAAATATTAGGCCATGTTTTAAAAAGTTGATTTGAAAAAACTGCTAAATAAACATTCTTCATATGAGTTATTTGTATGATCATATTAATTATTAGTTCATATTGGATCATATTAATTGAATTATACTCAGGCTGCCTATATATTATGTACATATTCAATGCAGTATGCAAAAACAAACTTATTACTATAACATGTCCTCTCATTCACCATCCACCACAGTAATCACTCAAGTTATTCCGTTTCCCAAAACCAAATAGCTATATTTTGAAAGAACAAACACAATTTTAAAGCAATTAACTTTCATGTAAAGCGGAAACCACTGAAACCTGTGGATAATGGTGTGGAAATTGCTTTTCCTCATGACAATGTGCTTGACTGTGTCACAACGTGGCAGTGCCGCGCTGTGTGGCTTTTTGTTTTTTTTTAGAGATGAAGTCTGAAAAAAAAAAAAAGGAATTGATGAATGTCATCTTATCAAAGGCAACACGTCTTGTGTAAGAGAGATAGTATTTACAGAAGGTGTGAGAAGTGTTGTATTGCTGTTATTCTCATGCATTACGCATCCTAACTCTGGCTTTTACATTCGTGCACCTAGATTACCTTTCTGATCTAAACCTCTCTGCACTTTGAACCAACTAATTAATGAAACTTTATTGTTCTACAAATGTGGGCCTTGAATTTGAAGGAGACATCTGTGACGCTTCTTTCAAATCCCAAATCTAAACGTTACTCCTGTCATTTTGTCGGGTTGCACTGTTCAAACTGGCACAATGCATGGTAATTTATTTTGTAAAGACAAAGTCTGCTTTAGACGGGCCCAAGAGGCCAAATCAAACTGACAGCATGAAATGTTGACAAAAGGTTTTCTCAGCACTTGTCAGTTCACCAAATCCATGTTAACATTAAGGCCTAATAGCTGGGAGATTAGACTTGTACGGTAATTAGTCAGGAATGTGTTGTATGTGACAGGCAGAAGAGGAGTGTGCGACTGGTATAATTGTGTGTGTTTCTGGAAGAGTGCACAAGATGCACTTCATATCAGCTTGAGCGATGTCAGGTGGTGGGTGGAACGATCTTGCTCTCTGTCTAAAAGCTTTGAGATAACACCTAATTAGTGGTTACAACATTTAACACATACCCTCTATAGACTACACAGAGCAGCTGGGGATATTCATGTTTACATACACTTACACAAACAGCTCAGTATGGTAATTATTTTCCCGTTACAGTCCATCTAGTGGTATAGAAATGAATATGAACTACTTTAAATCATGTTTAGAGAGTTCTTTAGAAAGAAACTTCATATAGTTTATTGGAAGTCCAATTTTGTTCATTTCATTCATAATCTGTGTTGCCATGTGTATTATTATGGTGATTATCAGTTTATTTTAAGGCATTAATGGAACTTTTAGTTCACTTAATAAAACCAATTTATATATGAACTGCACTGGTATGAACTGCAAAATATAATGGAACTGGTGAACAACAGTCAAGTGTTTGTACATAAACAACTGGGTCCTCTAGCCACTTCGGCATCTAAAAGGAATAAACATCTATGTCATCATCAGGTATATGCATATATTTAGTTTTTTTTTTAGTTTTTTATTTTGTTTAGAGAGTTGTAGTTTTGAAAGTGGATCTTTCTGAGACTTTTTATTTGTGATTTTTGAGTTGCAAGGATTTTTGTTTCTGTAAAGAGAGTTTAATTTGTATAAAAATGAGTTTTGTTGATATTTCTGAGATAGGAGACTGGGAAAAAAAAAGAGGTTTATTTATTTAAATAGTTTTTAATGTGAGCATATTTTGGATATTCCGCCATTAAAATAAAAAAGACAACCTTCCTGATCACAAAAGTTAGTAGTGGAAGACTGGTTAATGGATGCTTTAAATATGCTAAATATCAGACCAAATCATTGTAACAAGTATGACACAGCCTTGACACAGACAATTTTTAGACTGCATTAGTAGCATTTAAGCAGCATTAGTTAGTTTAGTTAGTCCTCTTCGCCTCTAGCGAGACATAGGGCATCAACGACCGTCCTCCATCTGACCCTGTTGGGGGCCGTTCTCTTGGCTTCCGCCCATGTCAGGTTTTTATTTGACAGTTCTTCTGTCACTGTCCGCCTCCACGTTCTCCTCGGACGGCCTTTTCTTCTGTGCCCCTGAGGATTCCAGTCGAGAGCTTTTCTACTACTACTACTTTAAGCAGCATGTTTTGTGATATCTTAATAAAAAATAAAAAAAGCTATATCTAAAGGGCCATTTTTGGAGCAAGGGGTTTCGACTCTATGTATCCTGGATCCTACTCGCCTATTCATTCTGAAGTAAGATTGTTCTCCTCTCCCCCATAGAAATGTTTTCAAAATCTATTCCAGTAAAACCTCAAAGCAGTACCAATTTCACACTCCTAGCTGTTGTTTGGATGTCTAAAAGCTGTTTGAAAATACCCATAAACTGCAACTCTGCACATTTACCTTGACATACTCACATTCTTCTACTGCAGCAACTCGACGATAAAGTGCACATCTCTCACGGAACGTGCAAAAGCTTTCAGGAGATGCCGAAATGCAGCTAACAGTCTGGCCGTTTGAGAATAAGTATTTGCCATTTGCCCTTCATAGTCTATATCCCTGTCTGTGGTCTAATGTACTGTTACTTTGAAGCCTTGGATGATAAACAGCCAGATTCTGAGTTTTTCCATCCTCTTTCTTTACTTTGTTTCCACTTCAGGTCTCTTTAAAACTCTAGTCTCAAGGTTGTATTCTAAAAGTCAACTGACTTCTGCATTTGCTGGTGAATTCTTTTCTCTTCTTATTCTGTTGCACTTTGCTGACGATGATGTTCTGCTTCATTGTCCAGACACCATAAAGGCAAAGCCACTATTATGATGAACCAAATGAAATAATTTTTGCAGATTCCATTTTTCATCTGTTTTCCAAATTCCTCTGCCATTGCATGGAGGTTTTTGGGGAAAATAGCCGTTGGGATGTGAACCTGTCAGAGAAGATATTGGTGCAGCTGTAGCTTAAACATGCTGAGTGGGTAAAGTTGGATCCTCTGCAGGGAATGGGTGCCATCAGAATGAGAGTCGAAACAACTGATCAAAACACAATAATCCACACAACTCCAGTTCATCAATTAACGTCTTGTAAAGCGAAAAGCTGCTGGTTTGTAAGAAACCAATCCATCATTAAGATGTTTTTAACTCTGTCTTCAGTGAAAAGTCGTTCCTCTGAATCAGGAGAGAAATATGCACAGAACAAGCACCGTTTACAAGTGAAAACAGTTCTAAACAAATGCATTGGTGGATTTCGATGTGAGAGGACATTTTCACTGGAGGAAACATTATGGATTATGGACTTGTATTTAAGATAAAACATCTTCATGATGGATTTGTTTCTTACGAAAACACAGCTTTTTACTTAGATGTTAACTGTTGGAGCCTTGTGGATTATTGTGATTATGTTAGCTGTTTTGACTCTCATTCTGATGGCACCCATTCACTAGAGGATCCATTGGTGAGCAACTGATGTAATGCTTAATTTCTCCAAGTCTGTTGTGATGAAGAAACAAGCTCATCTACAACTTGGATGGCCTGTGGGTGAAAACATTTTCAGCTAATTTTCATTTTTGGGTGAACTATTCCTTTAAAGACAGAGGGAGTTCAATCTCACTGTCTCACACGTGACAGTTCAGAAAGCAAGACAAATTTTCTTTGAGCGTCATACGGGGTTGCCAGGAGAACTGTGTTGTACATAAATGATTTACTGAACAAGTAAATGGCATTTGTTTGAAAGCTTTAAAGAAGTGGGACGTAGAAATGCCATGTTGTTGACATCAAGTGCCCTCAAAAAAAACACAGAGACTCACAATTACTGTGTTGCACAGATCTCCCTGCGACACCAGGGGAATAAAACACTAATTACAGTCTAAATTGAACACATTTGCAACAAAGAAAAGCAAATTAATTCAATTATTGTAAGGAGTCTGCTGTGCTTCTTTCACGTTATGTAGTAATTATTATTTTGGTTTTGCTGAGCAGTTGAGCAAAGGCTTGAGTCAGTATTGAGTAGAAGAAAACTGAAAGAAGTTTTTTCTTGAACCAGTGCCTTTGAATACATTAAAGACATCAAGTCAAAACTGTACTTTCAATGCATTTCAAAGATTATCCATATCTAGCTTTTTTTCTGACACTGATTCCAGTTGATCTTCCTTATAACAAGGTCATTCAGACAGATTTTATTTTTAATTGCCGTGCTTTATATGTCAGTTCCAGTTATGATGAAATTACCTTTTTGAGACTCATTACTAATGCTTAAATTCACTTGCTAGCTTAGCTTTCTACTTGCAGGCCAAGTTGGTTCAATGGCCAATTTTTTGTTCTTTGTCTTTGCAGAACCATGATTCAATGCGTATCAACTGCAAAATCTGTGGCAGCTGACAGAAATGTCTACAATTTCAAATTCTACAGAAACTACAAATAATAGATCAATACAGAGCAATAGGAAAATGGACAGCACAGTGTTGTTGCAGAGGTGAAATAGAAGATTGTGCAATGAATTGGAACACAAGTGCACATGGGTGCCATAGTGGTGGAAAAGGTTAGAACGAGTCCAAGGGCCCGACGAGGAAGAGGGGACCCAGAATGAGATTTTTACAGAGGGGGCCCAAGTCAATATGTTGTTCAGGGGCCCCAAAAACCGTAGGATGACAAAAGGAGCTGTTAGATCTGACAGCATTCAGAAACAGATGGTTCCTTAACCCATTTCACTTCTCAGCCTAGCTTAATAAATGTTAGTTCCACCTGAGTGGAACTAAATTTGGAATAGTAAGAGTGATTGGGACAGTTTTTTAATTTCTGCCTTGTGCAAGGTTTCTTGCCATAAATTAAAAACATCAGCCCAACACATGATACATTTCTGTAATACTGAAGATGTTAACTACCCATTTGAGGAGGAAACCATGTTATATTATAATGAAAGGATGTGTGACGTACACTTTTCTGTAAACTGAGCCAAAAAATTTTTTTGGGGGTAACATTTAGGTGATTGGGACAGCACATTTTTTCATTGATTTAGGGTAGTGTAAGAATATTTACTGAATTGCACAAGTTAGTTCATACTTTGATATAATTTTACATGCAATATTTCCTTATTTAAAATATTTATTTTATTTCTGTTCAACTTTATTTCTCAGTTCATAAATCCATCCACAATTCATACAATACAACACATGCAACTGAGGTAAAAGAAGGCTTGAAGTCCAAAAGTAATTGAAAACATTAAACAAATTAAATAGACAAGTAAAAAAAAAAAATGCTTCAGGACAGGTCCAAAAAATAAAAAATAAAATAAAATTATGTTGAAAAAAAAAAAATGTTGGGTGGCCCCATCACCAATTAACACATTTAACCTGCACAAACCTTTAACAGAAATATGAATATGGTTTATTACTAAGTAAAATTATTATTTAATAAGTAAAAAAAAAAAACAGTTTATCTATAATGCTTTTATGTTCAGAATGCTTCTAATTCAGAATTTTTATTTGAGCAAAATTTAGCTAGTTCGTGAATATTTTTGTGGTTGATTACGGCTTGCACAAATAAAAAGTTTGGAAACCAATGATTTAGAGCATACAGAGCATATACAATGGTTCTCTATTAAAAGGTCAATCATTTTATTAATTAGCAAAGCCTTTAAGCACTGTCCCGATCACCCAAAATTATGCTGTGCAGCCACCCAAATTGTATTTGGGTGGATGGGACAAAATAAAAACAACCTAATTCTGAAAATAGAAACATGATATTAGGACATTTTTTTTTACTGATTTTGTAGAAGTAGTGCATTGTATTTATGTTTCCATCAAAAGTTTGTATATTATAGTAGCTATGACAATTTTAGGACCTTATTATTGTAGCGAATCAGCTCAAATGGGAAATATTAATAATTAATCATAACTAGTTATAATTAATTATAAATATTTAGATCCGCTGTAAGTATTCACTTGACCTCTCAGGGTCAACTGTCTGTCAATTCTAAGAATGTTAATTTCCTGGTTAAGGGAAATAACTTTCTTACTGTACAATACTACACAGAGCATGTAGCAGAAATCTGCATGATTAGGGACTGCGGTTATGAGCAAACAATGAACAACCTCAAGTGTGATACAAGTAAGACTTTATTAACTACATAAACACTTAAACTAGTCTAACATACACATACACCCACACACACACACACGCATACAGTTGGTATAGGAAAAGGAGTTAAAGCTTAGTCAGTAAAAAGAAGAGAAATACAAATATGAAGCTATGGTATCATTGGATATTCAGCAGATCTACAGCCTGAAGGAAACATCAGTTTCTTAGTTCAAACACACCTTTGTAAAAAGGTGCAAATGATACTTAATGTATCAATTAATAAGACTAAGTTTGATACTTGCACGTCTTGTCTGTCTGACAGAAAGTCCTGATGCAATCTGAAGGCTCAAGTTGATCTTTGCTGAAGTTGGTTGATGAAAAAGAACCAGTTTGAGTCAGATGATCTTGGTGAATGGAAAGTCAAGGCCCGAGGCCTGGCG
>NW_015553403.1:711391-735797 GCF_001515605.1 Sinocyclocheilus anshuiensis
CGGCCCCTGCCACTCACGGCTGGGAGACAATGGTGGCTCTCTGGCTGTTGGTGCCTCCAGGAGTGGTCGTGGTGCCATGGTGGATGCTGTAGCAAGGTGCGGGTCCTCGAGCTTGTGCAGCAGGTGTCAAGGCAGTGTCACTTGTCATCCTGAAGTGAGTTGGTCTGGGTAAGATGGTTGTTTGTAGGTGTTGTTAGCCAGTAGGCTATCTGTGGTACCCGCGATGTGGAACAGCCGGGCTAGACTCTCACTGGTGAGGGTGCAGGTGGTTCGCAGGGAATTGTTATGGAGATTTTCTAGTGTGCCAAGAGTTTCAGATTGACCTAGTGATGATGGCAGGAGGGCAGCAGGTGGTTGTTAGCTCTCTGTGTAGCTTGAACGTCACTAGAAATCGTGAAGCTGGTGTGTCCTCCACCATCCCAGCGTAATTGCGAGCTCCGAAGTAAGCTCGTCGAAGTCTGTGGTAGTAACCATGGGGAGTTTCATGCCGGCCCTGTTTGGTGTCTACCACACGGTGTGAGTGTCTGCAGTGATCCTCTGGAAGGGTCCCTGTCCCACCCCCCTGTGGCTGCTGGCTGGTGACGTGTGAACAGTGGGTTCTCGCCCCCCCCTCGCAGGTTCGGACCTTCCAAGTCCTGTCTGGTGGTTTTTTCAAGCTGCTCTCTGTGTTCAGCAGCTGTAAGTGCCTCCTGAAGACTGGTGATTTCCTTCTGTTGCACCATTCTGTGAAGGTTCCTTGCATCCGTTCTGTGCCTTCTCTCATTGAGCAGGTGTCAGTTCCCTGTAGAATTATGTGACTTGCAGGTTCAGTTCATTTACCTCCTGTCTGAGGCCCTTGAGGGTGTGGGCCAAGGAGACTAAGATTGTTACATTCGCTGAGACGAATTGAAGATGGGGAAACATAGGAAAAGAACAAAAAAAGAAAAATAAAGTGAAAAATCAGAAACCAGGGATTAGGTTAAGTTCAAGTTACTTCACACTGCATACACACATGCTGTATTTAAAAGCTTCAAGTAAAGGGTGCTAACCCCTAATTGTTAAAGCTAATCGGTAGCTTAGCTTAAGATGAAACGATGCTAAGTCGTGTTAGCTTTAAGGTGGTTTGTTTACAACATGGCAACACCAGGTGACGCGTGTGCTATGTGGAGTTAGCACTTCCTGTGACAAGTCGTTGTCATGGTAACCAATGCATGCCAGTGTGATTCAAACAGTTAAATAAGCACTTCTGTGAGTGCTTCTCTAACAATAAACGTCTTGCACATGTTTAAAGAATAACCAAAACGGTTTTACTGTAAGTTAAAGCCGGTTTAAGCATATATGTAGTTATGTGTGCCTCACATATGAATACTGACATACAGTATTACACCTTTAGTTTCACTCAGAAACACAGTAATGACCACCAGGTTGCTAGGCTTGTATATATACATATAATTATTTAATAGTTACAAGTAATTTACTTGACTTTACTTATAATTAGTTACAAGTCTTTACTTGACCTCTAAGGGTCAACTGTCTGTCAATTCTAAGAACGTTAATTTCCTGGTTAAGGGAAATAACTTTCTTACTGTACGATACTACTCATCCTTAGGAGCGTTTTAGCTCACATCCTCATCTTCTCAGAATGTAACAGAACCGCAGACTGAAGGCCGGTCACTGATGTGAGGCCTTTAAGGTCTGAGAAGAGTCATGCCTCTCAAGATGGGCTTGTCCAATGTGAAAGGCTGAAATCCCAAGCGGGAGGTTGCAATTACTGGAGGGTTTTACGACCCTTTGTGTGAGGGCATGGTAATTTGCAAATGGAACTTGAATCGAAATGACTAAAGATTCTCAGGACACTAATATATTGCCTATGTACCAACATATAATATACACTCTCGTTTAGATCATCAGAAGACTAATTCATTGACCTCATGATTCTCATTTGCTCTGACATGCACTGTGAGCTGTAAGGTCTTATATAGACAGGTGTGTGGCTTTCCTAATCAAGTCCAATCAGTATAATCAAACACAGCTGGACTCAAATGAAGGTGTAGAACCATCTCAAGGATGATCAGAAGAAATGGACAGCACCTGAGTTAAATATATGAGTGTCACAGCAAAGGGTCTGAATACTTAGGACCATGTGATATTTCAGTTTTTCTTTTTTAATAAGTCTGCAAAAATGTCAACAATTCTGTGTTTTTCTGTCAATATGGGGTGCTGTGTGTACATTAATGAGGAAAAAAAATTAACTTAAATGATTTTAGCAAATGGCTGCAATATAACAAAGAGTGAAAAATTTAAGGGGGTCTGAATACTTTCCGTACCCACTGTATATATTGTGTGTCTGATTGGTCCAGACGCTACATTATGAAAACTAGCAAAAGCTTATGTCATTTTCCTCAGTTCATGCATTTCACGGTCAACTTCCTGTCTGATGCCTGCCCCGCCCACCTATATGATGTCACACCAATGAGGGCATCCCATTTTAATTATGTGGTCTTACAGCTAGGGCTCAGCAAAAAAGTTTTTATTTTCACTCATTAGGTAAGAAAATTAATTCTGTATAGTTATACTGTCCCATTTGACCTTGTGTCCCAATCACCCTTAATTCACCATATAATGTTATTCTAGTCTGGTATTCATACTATTTGTGTCATAAATACTTTACAGAAATAATAAAAGTAGTTTGGTTATGTGCTGTTCCTAATTCAGTGATAGAATTATTCACTCAACCGATTCGTTCAACAACTCTGATTCATTCAGGAATCAAACATTTGACAGAGTGCGTTATTAAATTGTTCACTCAAACGATTAGATGAAAACTCATTCATTAAGGAACAAAACCTAAATGCATTTTACAATGTGCAGAGTTGTACATTGTAATGTGCAAGATAGGAATTGTTTATTTAAGAAATATGATTCCAAAGTAAAAATGGACTTTAAGATAGAAAAGAAGGTGGCAGTAACGCACCAATTTGGATTCCAGCTGCCGTAATACCTCAAAAAAGAAGATGGAGGAAAGAAACCTGTCAATGAATCATTCACTCAACCGATTCATTTAAACACCCTAATTCATTCAGAGAGACGCAAATGCTGATTCTCTTGATTTGCGCTTGTCTAAATATCAGCTTCTGTAAATAGCTGACAGGTACACAAAGCTTGCAAGTGAGCTTCCATCTGCACTAGTTAAGAACAGTGCAGTGTTCTCACTGACTCAAACAAGTGAATCCATTTTTCAAAGTATGCTCGATTCTAACTTGCAATTTACTGCCAGTGAACACTTGTTTCTGTGCAAGCTCAAGCTGTTAATTTCTTGCCTTAAAGGGGTCATTGGATGCACATTTTCCACAAGTTGATATGATTCTTCAGGGTCTTAATGAAAAGTCTGTGACATAGTTTGGTTAAAATTTCTCAATGGTAGTGTAAAACAACACAGTTTTTACCCTGTCAGAAACAGCTCTGTTCATGGCTAGCTGTTTCCTTGCATGTCACTTTAAATGCAAATGAGCTCTGCTGACCCCACCCCTCTCTTCCGAGCCGCTCTCTGAGAGACTGTAAACTTTAGCTGCATTTAGCTAGCACTCGCTAACTAGCGCATTATAGGAAAGGCGATTTGCAAAGATTCATTTAAAAACCTTACACTCACTTCTTCTGGAGGTGAAGCTAGAAAACGGTAAACTTTAGCCGCAGTCATCTGAAACTCGCTAACTAGCACATTATTAGTAAAGGTGATTTGCAAAGATTCATTAAAAAACCTTACACTCACTTCTTCTGGAGGTGAAGCTGGATCACGAATGATTCGCACGAAGACAGACGCATTTAGGTAGATCGGGGTCACATTCTCTTCAGAAACAAACTTAATCCACTGCGTCTTCAGCGGCTCAGATGTCGGGAGTAAATGACGACTGCTATGTTCATTATTACATCCAACAACAAAACACTTAAATCGCTTAGGAGACATTCTTGTCTACATCTGCTCCAGCCATGAAACAATGCCGGACTGATGAAAGCTCACTCAGGGCGGGTCTTAAGGTAAGACACCAGTCCAGTCTGTGCTGAAATGCTACTGTCAATCAAACAATCGTGGCAGGGGCCTGTCTGTGTGACGTCACACAGACAGGCACCTGAGATCGGCTCATTTGAGAAAGGGGAAATGATTTAACGAGATTTAAAAAAAAACAAGCACCAGCAGGCTTTTTGTTTTGGTGGTACAGAGTCACTTATATATGTAGGCTATACTTTATCATTATTATGATGATGTGGGACTGTTAGTGACAGCTCTGGGCGTCATTACATTAATTTCTAATTGTACTTTATTTGAAGATGCTAGTTTATTTTTGACATTTAGCATAAGTGTGGTTACATCGGGTCATCTGATTGTCATGTAACATTGAGTTGTCAGAAAAACCTGCAAAAGTCTAGACTATTAAAAACATGAAAAGTGAAAAGGCTTTTAAAAATATAGGACTTAATATGTAAGAATACGACTGAAATATTTTGTGTGTGTGTCCTCAGTGGAAAAGAGGACAAAGTTTTAAATACACATTTGCCATGCAGGGAAACACCGTTTAATGAAATTAAGGTAAAAAAAAAAGGTATTTGATGTCTCATCCTTCAAATATTGTCAGGGACTTTCTCTCTATACACTTGTGTATGAATTATTTATGAAATGATTTTTTTTAATGAATGCTTTGTGGTAGGCAGCTCTTTGGCATGTGAATGTTGGAGGAACACTTGAGGAATCTCAAGAGCCTTTTACATTTACATTGTGTTCTGTTTTAATTTCTGCCACCAACATGCTAATTGTCATGATAAGTAAAAATGAAGGATTACCATTTGGACAATGGCCAATTCACATATGGACAGTTTGCTTGTTGTCATGCTTTCATTGAAGAACCAGAACCAAAGGAGTGACAGAATGGACACAAATGACACAAAAATATATCCAACAGGGCAGTGGCTGATTATATTTGTTATTCATTTTAATTTAGAGTTTTAATGATTAATTAATAAGCTGGTTGATTAATAATTTTCATCGACTCCTGCAGCACGGTAAGCACAGGTCTTAAACAGATTTATTACTTTGAATATTTTTTCAGCTCTTTCTAGTTTTCAGAAACAAGCTTTCTATTGTTTTGTCAAATTTTTTGTTATAATTGGGTGTCTGTTCATATCCATTTTGGTAGCCTGTCCCCTGCTGGAGCTGTCCTTGGAATTCTCCCAATTTCTTACTGTGCATTTAAAGCCAATTAGCCAACATAATGTGCTAGATGTTGTATGACAAACCAAAACAGTGTATCATTTAATGTCCCAAATATGTCTATGTATATGTCCCAAATTGATGGAATATTGAGTGATGTGCTCATCCTTCTCTTTCAATATATATTTTACCTTATTTAGATATGATCTTGTCTATTTACAAGCATTTGAACAGCTATTTGTCTCATGCAGACACGTGTAAACACAAAACTAGCGTCAGGATATTTCATAGAAACTTTGATTCTAGTATTGCAGGTCAAGGTGTGTTTCCTGACTCACTCGGATCCCAGAATGTAAGTAGTTGCAAGACTGTAGCGGTTGCCTGTGAAAAGAGACGTGATTGAACTCTGCATTATGTGTCTTAATTGAGGGCAGAGAACTCCTCACTGAATAGTGTAAAATGACACATATTGTGTCTTTATGTATTGTTGTGAATTTGCTTGGTCTGTGAGGGGGTCTGAATAAAAATAATAGTCTATTAACAAAATGTCACCTGGATGACCTGAGCTGTAGGTGTATTGGATAAAATAAGCTGCTGCCACTGATTCTCACAAAGTTTGAGTGGAAGACGTTTTTCCACAAGTGAAGTGTTGAACTTTATTCAGAAAAAGTGGATTACTGCATTTCCAACAAAATATCCTGTTTCTTTTGCTTATCCTGTAACCGTAACGTTATGAAGCGGCGAGAATACTTTCTGTACGCGAAGAAAACAAAAATAACGACTTACCAGCTTACTAAACATTTTTGGGCCAGTTTCTCTGTAATGCTGTAGAAATCTCGCTGTTGGTGTTACTGAAGTCCCGGGCAGTGGTAGTGAGTGTAGGAGGGGTCTGCTTTTACATCTTAAATTTGTAATTTAGGCTTGACGATAATAACAGACAATTCATCTACAGACAGCTGTATTCACTGTCCCTTCAATTTATTAATTGCATGCCAGGCCAATGATGAATGATGAATTGGGATTCATGAAGAATTCTTAATCAATTCTGCCTAGCTTGAGCGTTTTGTGTAGCTACTCAAAGAAACTCAATAAAAGTCTATAATGAACTGGAGGGAAATGAAAATGGGAAACAAAAAGCTTAGTTGCTAAACTATTGCCAGAATCAAAACAACTCCATTAGCCACTAAAAACATATTTTGGAAAAGATATTTTTAGTGAATACACTCATACACCGCAAACATGTGCACTTGACCTGTGACGGTAGCAAAATAGGGTGTGCGTTTGTGTTAGGGAGTGCAATGTGAGGCATGCTGCTCAAATTCGCCCCGTAGTGGAAACCACATGCAGCAACTGCACAAACACCAAAGGCTGAAGGTGCAGGGTCACGCTTTTCAGTCAGAGTAACTCTCTGTCAGGGATGAACAGAAAGCTTTGGCTGTTAGGCTGACTGACTGAGAGATGCTTCTTCTGCTGCTGTGTGTTGTTCTCCAGGCTTTGTCCTTGTCTCAAGGTAAAATGGTTCTGGTGTATGGTTTGTGTAGGCAGATTTGGTCTTTCATCTAGAAAGCTTGAGTTCAACTGCGATTAAATTATATTCAATATTCTGGCATTTTTAAAAGCATATTCTCATATTTACTAAAGGACCTAGCGGTTTCTCTATTAAGTTGATGATACTTGAGCAGAGAGGTTGCAGAATTCTCAAAGGGTATTGCACAATCCGTCTGACTAGCTCTTGAGAGACAATCACTATCATAGATGGAAAATCAAATGTGCACTTTCTACAAAGACTTGGTGTAAGACACGCTTTGTGGTTGAAACAAAGCTCAGTTTAACTAATGCAGCACAATGCAATCTGAAGGCTTTTTAAAAAAGTGACAAAAGAAAGTTCAGCGATGCCTCGGCTTGTTACATCGCTTTTCTAAAGAGCTGTTTGAACAAAGCGCAACCAGAGATTCGTTTATGCACTTCAGTGCACTATGACACATTGGTAAATAATAAGCTGAACTTCACAGGGGATTGAATGAAGAAAGATAACTTTGTATGTCAATGCATATGATGGCTAAAAATAAAAAACAGCAAATCTCATCACCGAATTTTCCTAATAGCCATTTTCAGACTACATGGAGTTCCTTTAGATTGTGTAAAACAAGCTATGGATGTTATTAACATGACAAGTAGACATTTACAAGCCTCTACATTTATAGAAAAGTGTTTCAATAATAGAATAAGTTATGTTTTTCTTCAACGTTCAGCTATAAAGAATTCTTGGATCTTGACAGAAATAGAGCACATAAAATGTATTTTGTTGAATAAGACTGTACATATGGCTGCTCTGTATAAAATAACTGTTAATCTGAGGAAGAGTACATCATGAAAATAATCTTCAAGGAAAATTCTCGCAAATTCGTTTTTTGTTTTGTTAATTTTAATTTATTATCTCCATTTGTAACAACAAATCCATTGTTATAGAGAATATTAAAATATTATTTATAAAACTAAAAACTTAAGTTGTTTTTGTCATTTTATATGTTTAATTCACAGAAAATGCATAAATTATTAGAATGTTGAAAGGTAATAAACATTTTTTACATTTAAATGTATTTGGCATGTGTAAAGTATAAATATTACATAGCAATATCATTTCTTACGTTTATTTCATTCTGTGTAATAGTATTTTTTTTTTTTCAAAATTATGTACCAAAGTAGACATAGACATCATGCCATTTTTGTAAAAAAAAAAAGAATATTTTTATATTCTCTGAGAATGTCTAAAGAGAGTAAGAATATAGTGGTTAGTCACAAATGCAATTATCAATTTTCTGAATTAATTTCATACTGTGACTTTTTAAAAGTACGATTTAATGACCAAGCCGAGTGTCGGCTCTGAGTGAGGCAGATGGAGAAACTAGTTTAGAGGACCACGCTGTGTTGAAATACAAGATCTGCAGCCCTTTTATCTAGTTTGCGTTAACACAGCAGGTTTTCAAGAAATCGTCCTATAGTTATAAATAACTACGGCTTTGCTATATGTTATCATTAGATAACTTGTGCGTATTTCATCTTGCGGTCTCATTCATATTGTATAAAACTCTCAATTAAGATTTATCTACGTTTTCTTTACACCACAGGCTTCAAACCTATTCCATGTTTTAACTTTTCTTGTTTTGGCAAAGTCTTCAAAGGCAAGTCTTCGAATGTGAACAATGCAGAGTTAACTTTGCAACCCAACACAAGCATTACCAAAGTTTTGCAGAACATCGGTTTTTGTTGTTTTAATGTTAAGGTCAGGCAGCTCTTTTTATGAATCTCGTTCAACAGTGTCTCATTGCTATTGTCTTTGATGAATATCGTGTTTGAAGACAGTGAAGACTGATATCAAATTGGAAGATTGTTTATTTAAGTGCTCTGTTATACTTTTACGCTTTAGACAGTTGACAGTTTTGCCTTCTGGCTTCGGGCAACAAGTTCTCAGCAAAAACTTATGGTGTTCGTCTTTTCGTCTTCAGGGCTCAATGGAACAGATGACCGAACTTCCAAGAGTGTGAAAAAGCATGCTGATCATTCAGACAAACAGAGTGAGTTGAAGGATTACTGCTACTCTAAGAAAACTCATGCCTTTCCTTTGAAAGTATCTTGTCTACATCTGCATCTTGTCTATATCAGTGTTATCAGTGGGTACAGTTAGCAGCAATCTCACGACGATCAAAAAAGCTAGCTTATTTAAAAGAGGCCTGCAAAATCAAGCAGTTAATCAAGATGTTGAACAATATGCATGAGAACAGTGTTTGAGGTAGCTTGCTGAGACCAACCTCATCATCAAACAGAACAGAGAAAAGACATCAGCAAGACCACTGCAAGATTGCACAGAACTGTGAGAGCAATCTACCACCGCAGAGACAACCGCTTAATTTTATTGCACGCTAGAATTCATTTTAAAGTCATTAAGCACTGTTTGATATGTGAACTAATTATGTGATGATGTAAATGCTGTACGCAATCACACAGGCATCATATATGAAGAAGGTAAAGAATAGCTGGAGTCAAACACAAAAGTGCTTGCGCTCATTTGGGAGAGTCTCTCAACCGAATCCAACAGTTAAGCACGGCGTCATAATTTTGAATTTATATAATTACTGATTCATTTTAATTACCAAAAACCTTTTTTTTTATATTTTATAAATTTTTTTATATAAAAATATTTAACACAATCTTGAGCCTTTCTACGTACAGCATTACAGGAAGGTGCTTAAATAATCTCAATCCATTTTCCGAATTTGTACAAATATTGCTGTGTTCATGGCATTCATCAACCCTGTTATTTAAGTTGTTGTAAAAAAAAAAAAAGAGATCAAACTAATATTTTTCTTCATCTTATTGAAAATTGAATTTACAAATCAACATTTGCTTCCAAACTAGCAAGCCCCTATTGATATTTTAATTTTTTCTATTTTTTTTCTACTTTTTAAATATTTAGCATTAGAATGAAATGACACAAATCAGGGTTTAATATGTATAAACATCCCAGATTGTTAACAGGGTTGTAAAACAAGAACAAAACAAAAAAAATCAATATTATAATATCTAATATGACCTCATGACGATCAACATTTTCAGCAGATTAAGCACCTTCTTCCACCAACTGCTTGTTGAGAGAGAAAAAACAACAACAAGAAGACTTTGTTTTTTAGGTTTCAGGCTCTATTACACCGTATTTCCATGCTTCTTCACCAAGTACACTATCATTCGAATGTCTGGGGTCGGTAAAATCTTTTTATGTTTTTGAAAGAAGTATTTTATGCTAAACATAAAAACTGAGTAAAAACAGTAATACTGTGAAATTACAATTTTAAATAAATGCTTTCTATTTTAATATGTTATAAAATGTGATTTACTGCTGTGATGGCAAATTAACCTATACTTCAGTGTCACATGATCCTTCAGAAATCAATCTAATATGCTGATTTGGTGCTCAAGAAACATTTCTTATTATTATCAATGTTGAAAACAGTTTGTGGAAACCTTGACATATTTTTTTCAGGATTCTTTGATGAAAGAAAGTTCAAAAGAACAGCATTTATTTGTAACGATTTTGTATTTACTGTCACTTTTGATCAAATTAAAGCATCCTTCCTGAATTAAAGTATACATTTTTTTTTTTAAACGTTACGACCCCAAACTTTTGAATGGTAGTGTTTTTCTCCACCGCAGTGGAACATCAGATCAGTGACCTCTGACCCTGTTGAGAAGTCACCCCAAAGCAAGACCTTCAGAATGAGTCACAATTCCACAGATGATATACACAGACACAATCTGCATCCTGTAGTCATAAATCAGGAGAACTTCATGAGCTCAAACCACACTGTGGAGGCAATGTCATAAACTTTCTAAAAAAGAAAAGTTCTTTCCCCAGTGTCCTCCATGCTACAATATGACATTTCCACAGGAAGTGACTCACGGGATGTGGCTGTGTTGCAGTGTACTGCTACAACGTTTTGCAACACAAAACAATGCCCCACAGTTTAGATATTCACTTTGCTGTTTGGGTCTAAATAAAAGTCTAGTGTCTGATGTACTCGAAATACACACTGAGAACAGAATCAACACTCAGATAAGATCAGTGTCAGGATGCGATGTTGGAAAATGTTCTGACTCAACGCAGTGTGCTGTAAAGATAAAAAAGTGAATACATTCATGAGAATGATAGAAACAGTTAAGGTAGATGATTCAATGAAATAATTTAATGACTTTTTTTGTCTTTCTGAACTAGTTGAGCTCTCCAAACTAAGCCTGTCTGAGGGCTGTTTTGGTGTGCTTAGGGCTCTTTACAAGAACACTACGGTCGATGTGACCCTCAACCTTTTGGATGCTCAGGAAAAGAAAGAGCTTGCTCTCCAAATCTGTGAACGTTTAAGTTGTGGCCGTGTTTTCGAGCATGGCGCGACTGCAACAGTGCACAATGGCACTTGTCTTGCAGACTGCATCCTGAGAGACTCAAAACTGCACAACTGCACTACAGCCGCAAAAGGTGACTGCATGAATGCAACTGAAGTAATTTGCGGTGAGTCATTTGAGATCTTCTCAGAGATCTTTTGATAGGTGTTCTACTTTTGTTTCATTGCTGTAATTGTGCTTTGTCTGGGCTGACCACTGTCCTCCAGAGCACCAGGCTGTCCGATTGGTTGGAGGACGTGATCACTGTGCAGGTCGGGTGGAGCTGCTGCATTCTGGGAATTGGGGAACAGTGTGTGATGATGATTTTGACATCTGTAGTAGACATGTAGTATGTGCCCAGCTGAGATGTGGCAGTGCGATACGAATGAGCTTTTTTGGGCCTGGAACAGGTCCCATCCACATCAGCCAAATGAAATGCAATGGCTCCGAGAGCAGCTTATGGGAGTGCACCTCAATCAACACCACTGCCAGCAACTATTGTGGACATAAGGAAGATGCTGGCATTGTGTGTTCAGGTACTATACACATTCTGTACGTTTATGGGGCAAGTGCTAAATAACGTAAAACTCCACTTTGTTCTACACATAGAAAAAACATTAAAGTCAAGGTGAATTGTAGTTTGCAACCTGTTTTATTATATTTCACAATATTTTCAATAGGAATTTGGTTATTTCACAGTATTTTGGGAATAGGGAAAATATATAGAGTTGGGAATTTTTACTCATCAGGAATTGATTGGATGGTAGAAAAGTTGACGTTACATACCAGATTGGCAATGTTGGGGAGTAACTAGTTACATGTAACGGAATTACGTAATTTAATTATAAAATAAATGTAACTGTAATCAGTTATAGTTACTGAGAAAAAAATGTGTAATTAAATTAGTTACTTATGAAAATGTTTAAGATTACAAAGTGGCTTACATCTGAATATTTTCACTCACTCACTCACTCACTCACTAACTCACACACACACACACACACACACACACACACACACACACATACACACACACACATACATACAGATTTAATTGATTTCATTCCCAAATTGCATTGGCTGCTCTAAAATATGAGACACCAATGTTTCAGGAGTTTATAATTAATTATAATAATTTTTAACTTATTTATAATTTATTTTGAAGAGTTTAGGACACATTTATACGATAACTGATTTATTTCTTATTTGGGTCTATGTATATGCTTTTTTAAGATTAACTATTAGATGCCTGTGTTTCCTGTCATGGCTATGCAAAGATTTGATTTTAAAAACAGTATCATAGCTATTAAACTATTTCTTATGATTTTAAATCTTCTTTATTTAACAAAACAATTTTAAAGTAAGTCTGATTTTGTGGTGGCTGTGCTTCAAAGGGGACATCTGTGATTAACATTTGAAAACATTCGTTAGAAATTTAGAAAAGTAATCAAAAAGTAATCAAATGTAATCAGTTACATTACTTTAATAAAGTAATTGAAATAGTTACACTACTTATTACGTTTTAAATAGGTTAACTTGTAATCTGTAACCTGTTACATTTCCAAAGTAACCTTCCCATCACTGCAGATTGGAGAATGCAAGTTTGTTTAAATAATATTAAATAGCCTTTCGGCAATTGTTTAATATTATCTAGGCATTCCACATGGCCTAAATAATGTCAAAAGAAAAGAAAGCAAGTTATTATATATAGATTAAAGATTACAAAGACATTTTTGGGAGCACTTTATTTTACAGTGTCCTCGTTAGATGTTGCATGTATTTATTATAGTAATAACAGTAAATTAAGTAAATTATGCATAATTATATGCAACCAAACCTAAACCAAACCCTCTTAACCCTATAGTAAGTAATGTATAAGTATAGTAATCTTAGCAATGTGGTTAATCAACATTACTCAGTACTTAATTGTATAATTACACTGTTACAAGGACACCTTAAAATAAAGTTTAACCCATTTTTGTTTGGAATAACATACACTGGTAAATCGTTGAATAGGACCAGGACATGTAGTATAACGGTAAATAGGGGCAGTTTCAACTTCGTGTTGACTTTAGCATCATAACATTTGATTTGTAGACACCAACTTTTCATGCCAAATGTATTACTTAGCAACCAAATTTCCTGTGTGTATTTGAGGTTGTAGTACGTGACCTCTTGAGGTGGAATGTTACCATAATTTCACTGAAACGCAGGTCAGATTGAACTTTTTTAGGGTGGTGGGAGAGAATTTCCATGTCAGTTGGTCTAAACAAAATAAGACGAAAGTAAGGCGGGCTTACAACAGCATTTCTGAAATGTCAAAGCACACATATAAAAGCCTTAGCTTGTTAGTGTCGTGTCGTGAAATCCAGACTGAAAAGTCTTGGTAATTTGTATTCCTTCGATGTATTCAATGGATTCAATGTCTTTCATACAGAAAGTGTTGAGATCACACTCATAGACAGCACAACCGAGCTGAACTTGACAACACTGGTGCCAGGTGATGCTTCAGTTCCTTAAGTTTCAAAATAAAAATAATTGATTAAAAACAGTGACATAGTCTGCAGATTTCTGTTAATATAAACCTCTCTGTTTATTTTAGTGTCAACTGCAATGGCAGCTACAGAAAGCAGCAGTGGCGTTTCAGCAGCAGCGATTGGCTGCGTCGTCTTATCTATTGCTCTGCTTATGGTTATTATTTTAAATGCTGCTTCCTATGTGCATTTCAAAAGAGCAAAGGGCAAGTATAAGCATGTTTTACATTTAAAAGCACTACTCACTCATATCTTCTGAAACGTTGGAAACAGTGGCATCCAAATGTTGTAATAGGGTGTGTTAAAAAGTATAAATACCATTCACGGTGGCATTGGAAAATAAATAACACACGTTTTCTTAGAACTAAATGAAATGGAACTGAGGAAATAGAGCTGAGCTACAACAAACAGACTCTTAGTTATTTTGATCATCGTCTAACTCTGAGAGCATCTCTGTGTACGAGTACAACACTGTTGTTTTTGAACATACTGTATTGTTATAAACTTCAAAGGAATTCACTGACTACTTGGCCAATTTCTGTGTGCATTCAGTGTATTCCATTCAAATTTTTATATAGAACATGAAGAGCGTCAAACCTTTTGTGAACTAGTAACTTGTTCTTTTGATATTAGCTAATACAACAATACAAAAGCTTAAGACAGCGGCTTAGTGCTGCATGGGGAAGTTTAAGCCATTCATTTTCATCCTCTTTGCCAACAGAATGTGTGATTCACCAACATCACAGTAATTCTCACACAAGCCTGGAGTCCCAGTCCAATGTACAGATAGGAATCTACAACACACAAACTGTCCCGGCTGCCGGGGAGCGTCAGTACGGTTTGTATTGCTATTGTTTTTTTTTTTATGTCCTCATAACTGATTATCTATTTTTAGTATTTAGTAGATATTGTAAATATTATTATCAATAGTATTATTATGCATAGTATTAATATTAATTACTACTATTATATTAAATTATTTTTAGATTTCTTTAAACCCTGTAAGTGATCCAATTTTTATAAGCTGTCTGTAATTATACATAAAATGCTAAAAAGTATGCCTTTTCTAACTTTTGTCATGCACATGAAATATTGTTTAATTTCTGTAATGGTCAAACTTTCAATTTTGCATAAACGAGTACATTTTGTTTTGAATTTCCTCAGAAAGTCTTGGCCCGAGAATGAGCTCAAAATATGGCAACAAATTCAGCACGAGAACAAATCGACCCACTCGTGACTCTGACAGTTCCACTGATTCAGACTATGAACATCACAACAGCAATCGACCGCAAAGACTGCATCTAAACAACTCAAGTATGCTGGCTTTAGCAGACAACTCATCTACTGCAAATGACCACAAATATCAGCTTAAATATATATAATCAGTCCTGATTTAAAATTACACACATCGAAGAAAGAGTCACTTTACACAGAATCAGCTGCTGGCTTAATTGAATAAGCCTTTTTTTTTTTTTTTTTACATAAAACAGTGTCTGCGAGGGTCGGTGGAGGAAAATAGTTTTCTTTTATACTTTAGTTCACATTAAACTTAAACTCAACTACATTAGAGAGGCCTTTCAGACAAACCAGACTGCAGTTGTTGAGCATGACTTTAGCTTCTGACATCTCCCTTATGAAAGTTTGAAGCTGTTTTGAACGTGAAGAGACAATAGAGGTATTGTGTTTGGGGTTAAAAATACAGTAAAACACAGTAATATTGCAAAATATTATTAGAATTTAAAATAATTTATATTTTCAATCTATTTTCACATTCCTGATGCTGATTTGCTGCTCAAGAAACATTTCTTATTATTATCAGTGTTGAAAACATTTGCGCTGCTTAGTATTTTTATGGAAAATTATTTTTTCAATCAACGATTGTTTGTAACAATGTAAAAGTTTTTACTGTCAATTTTGATAATTTTTACACATCCCTACTGAATAAAAAACAATCTTACTGAAACTGATACAAATACAAATAAAAATAATTCAGTAGTTTCTCTGTTTTAGCATTGTGGACATAACACATATTCTTGTTAAAGAATTCAAGGCTCTGCACTAAATGATAAACAATGACTTGTGAGGAGCCACATTTAATATGTATGAACTCTTCTTTGCTCTGTCTAACAGGAGATGTGAATGATGTAGACTGTACATCTTCTGGAGAAAGACGTGTGCACAACATGGAAATTAACATGGACACCATCCAAAAGTCAGGTATGCACAAATAAATCATAATCACATTCATGGGATTGAACTCTTACCACCTAAAATGTATTATTTCAATCAAGAAAAATTCACCAATATGTTATTTTATTTCTTTGTTATGAAGGTGATAAACCCCCATTGACACCACTGTCTTTTGGTGCCCCTGACACCCACAGGCAAGGTACACAGATTTCATGTGACAGTATTTGTTCAACCTTTAATAAGGAAATAAAATGGAACTTATAAATTGTTCTTTCCCCTATACACAGCAGTAGATATGAATGATACAAGCAGTACTTCTTCTGGAGAGTTCTATCAAAACACAAAGACCGACATGGACGACATTCTCCAGTCATGTAAGCACAAATAAATCATAATATTAATGAAATATCATGAATATTTGGTAACACTTTACAGTAAGGTCCCATTAGTTACCGGTAGCTAATGCAATGCAATGAGGAATAAATTTTTACAGTAATTCATCTTTTTTAACATTAGTTAACACATTAGTTAACAGCTGTTCATTGTTAGTTCATGTTATCTCAGGTCCATAAACTAATACTAACAGATACATCTTTTGATTTTAATAAATGTTGACATTAACATCAATTAAGAATAATACATACTTTAGATGTATTTTTCATTGTTAGTTCATGTTAACTAATGTTAGCAAATGGAACCTTATTGTAAAGTGTTACCGAATACTTTTATTATTAATGTGAATATTCATTAAATGTTAATATTTGAACATTTTTCCCTTATGAAGCTGAGGAAACACCAGCCCTTCAAGAAAAGTTACCATTGACACTCTTGTCTTATGGTGACCATCGCTTACCTGGAACTGACAATAAAGGTAAAGCGCTGATTTAACAGTGAAACATCAGATTTTGAATATTTTCAAAAGGAAATTGCATTTTGAAAATTTTATTTTTAATTCCCGATTTATGAACCCTCTTTTGCCTCTAGGAGTAGATATGAATGATTCAAGCAGTACATCTTCTGGCGAGTTCTATCAAAACACAGAGACCAACACGGACAACAATTTCATGTCACGTATGTAAAAATAAATCATAAGGTTAATTTACTTAATTTAATCTAGAGAGAACATGTCTCGGTGTATCCACTAATATATTATATTTTTTTCCCGTAATGAAGGTGAGGAAAGACCATCACTGCATGAAAAGTCATCATTTGCACCCCTGTCTTATAGTGACCTTCACTTTCCAAACACTGACAGTCAAGGTAAAGCTCTGATTTAACACTCTTGATGAAATCCCAGATTGTAAAGATTTCTTCCACCTTTAAGGGTAAACATTATCTTGTAGTAGATAAATAAATTTCAGATTTATGAATCCTCTTTTGTCGTCCGCGGTAGATGTGAATGATTCAGACAGTACATCTTCTGGCGAGTGCTATCAAAACACAGAGATCGACATGGACAACGGTCTCCAGTGTGGTAGGTTCACATAAATCATTTAATTTTGAGGCTTCTGAAGATTCATTTAGTCAGCTAAACCTCATGTATGTTTTCTCTAGAAGACGAGGAAAGCCCATCACTTCCTGAAAAGACACTACAGACACCCCACAGCACCCAGATGACAGGAAACACTGCTGGTTACAGCAGCTCTCATGTACCAATCACCCACAGTCAAGGTACCTATATTGAACAATGCGACAATATTGACAGCAGTGTATTTTGATAGGGATATGTGTGAATTCTTCTGTGCTTGGCAGATGGGAATGATTCAGACAGTACTTCATCAGAAGAGTGTTATCAGAACACAGAGATGGATGAAAACGCCTATCCTCATTATGGTATGAAACATTCAGTATATAAAAAAAGTAATTTTATGATCCAAAGACCAAAAGTACATTTTTCTAATTTAATACAAATATTTTCATTATAATGATATCACCAGCAGAACAATTTGAGAAGTTTAATTGAAAATTCAATATGAAACAAGTTTGATTAGTAACCTAGAAATGGTGCAGAGACTTTAATATTGCTTCTTCCTTTTGTTGTAACATTTCTTTGTTTTAAATACATTTTTTTTTTCAGTTTAAAATAAATGCTGTCCTTTTGATGTTTCTATTAAACCTGAAAACATATGCACCATGCTTTCCAAAAAATGCTGCAAATTAGCATAACAGAATGATTTCTGAAGGATAAATTAGATTTTAAAAAGTATTAAAATAAAAAAAACAATTATTTTAAATTGGAATATTTCACAGTATTACTGTTCTTATTTTAATTTTGATCAAATAGGAATAATCACATTGTGAAATAAATAATTTTCTCTATAATACACAATGGCCACAATTATTGGTACCCTTAGAAATTCTTATGAGAAAAATATCCCTGCAGTATATTCCCATTCATAATTACAATTTTTAGCACACCAAGGTGATTATGATTTTAATTTATGAAATTATCCAGCCATTGCTTCCGGTTTCACAGGAATATAAATATGAGGGAAAACAAAGGCCAAATTCCCTTAATCATCCATCGCAATGAGTAAAACCAAAGCATATAGTTCTGATGTGCAGCAACAGATAATTGGGCTACACAAATTAGAAAGTGGCTTTAAAGGGGTGGTTGATTGCGATTTCACTTTTTTTTTAACGTTAGTTAGTGTGTAATGTTGCTGTTTGAGCATAAACAATTAACTGAGTCTTAGGGGTCAGAAAGCCTTAAAAAATGTCAAACAGCACCTACATCACCCTTGTTTGGAAGGGTTTCAAGAAAAGAAAATGCTCTCATCCAAAAACAAACTCCAGCATATTAATTTGCCAGACACTACTGGAACTTCAAACAGGACTGGGATCTATGGTCAGATAAAACTAAGAAATGAGCTTTTTGCAGAAAACACTCAAGAGTGAAAAAGTACCCCATGTGTACAATGAAATATACTGCTGTGTCTTTAATGTTGTTGGTATATTTTTTCTGCCGGAGGTACATGGCATCATGGATTCAAACCAACAACAGATAAAAAAAAAAAATTTTAAACTGACCATTCATGCTAGACATCTTATAATGGGCCAAGGTTGGATCTTACAACAGGACAATGATCCAAAAACAAACATCAAAATCAAAACAAAAATGGGTCACTGAGCACAAAACGAATATTCTGCCATGGCCATTCCAGTGCCCTGACTTAACCCTATAGATAATGAGCGTGATGAACTGAAGAGAAGAAGCAACCAACATGGACCTGGAAATCTGAAGGGTCTGGAGTGATTCTGGATGAAGGAATGGTCTCTGATCTCTTGTCAGATGTTCTTCAAACTCATCAGGCATTATAGGTGAAGACTCAGAGCTTTTATCTTGGCAAAAGGATGATGCAAAAAGTATTGAATAAAAGGGTTCCATTAATTGTGGCCAACGTGTATTAGAGAAAAAACATTGATTTCATAATGAGATTTCTCATATGAACCAAAGATCCGCACTCAAACGTTTTTAAATCTGCTAGTACATTTTATTTTACCTTCATCATCACATGGGAAATATGATATTGGGTTCATTTTGTGACACTGAGATTTCCCCCCAATTATTATTCTTCAATGAAAAGTTAGATTTTTAATCTAAAATAAAAGATCAGTAGGATTAACAATACAGATTTATTTTCACAGCCTTTTTTGATCATATTTACCAAGGGTACCAAAAATTTCCCGCCCAATATTTAAATAAGCCTGCAGTGCAAAGTCGACCTGAAGTGGTGGGTTTTCTTTTGAAAACTATTTTCAGTCGCGGGACATTTTACAAATCAAAATAAATGTACTAGCGCTCGGTTCTTCCGACAGATCGGGAGAGAGGGGCGGCGTTTTGCGTGATGTCGACCTGCGAATGCAGACACGATGGCTGGACTGCGTTTACATTACACTGAGATCCGATCACAATGCGTCCTCGACTACCTCTGGACCAGGACACGCTGATCGGATAACATTCTGATCAGAAGCGCGTTTACACTTGTCTTTTCAATGGCTGACAATATCTCAAATTCTCCACAAATGTGGTTTGTATGGGAGGGTTGCAAGAAAAAAGCCACCCCTCAAGAAAGGCCACATGCAGTCACGACTGAGCTTTGTCAAAACACACTGACATTCTGAGGCCACATGGAAAAAGGTTATGGTCAGATGAGACTAAAATTGAATCTGGCCTCAACACCAAATGATATGTCTGGCAGAAATCCAATAAAGCTCACCATCCAAACAACAGCATTCCTACAGTAAAGCATGGAGGTGGTGATATCCTGTTCTGGGGGTGTTTCTCTGCAGCAGCGTCTGGAACACTCGTCAGGATAGAAGGAAAAATGGATGGAGCAAATTCCGTCCAATTCTTAACTTCTGCCAAAAAGTTGTCAATGGGAAGAAGGTTTACCTTCCAACATGACAATGATCCAAAGCACACAGTGGTTGAAGGAGGAAAAGGTGAATGTCCTTGCATGGCCTAGTCAGAGCCCAGTTTTAAACCCCACTGAAAATCTGTACAATGACTTGAAGACTGCAGTCCACAAACCGTCGCCATCAAATTTAACTGAACTTGAGCAGTTCTGCAAAGAAGAGTGGGCAAATATTGATTTATTAGTATATAAACCGCTTAATTACATGGAAATATCTAAAAATATGTAACTGAAATTTGTGTCTTTTTTTGGAAGGTGAGGAAAACCCATCACTTCCTGAGATGTCTTTTCAGAATCCCCACATTGCACAGATGACGGAAGGTACTGACGGTTACGGAGACCATCATGTACCTAGAAACCTCAGTCAAGGTACCTCTTGTACTTAACCATGTGACAGTATGTCTCCGCTCTGAGAACTTCCTTTCTGAATTCCCCCAACTCCTTTGAACCTGGATCTTTTGTTCAGCAAACTTGAACCTTAAAGCAAGCAGAATTAGTGTGCAAGTAAAACAAAAAAATTCTTTCTTTTTTAAATTTTAGAAACAGATAACAGCAGCACAGCATCAGAGGCATCGTATGTTAATGTACCACCTAAAAAAGAGAGGGAGGACCATTCTGCTGCATCTTCAGAGAGCGACTATGATGAACCTGGAACCTGGTGAAATCAACATGATGACTGCAATGAACTTGAGCAGTTCTGCAAAGAAGAGTGGGCAAATATTGATTTATTAAAGTCTCTACAAAGTTAGTAGAGACATATCCCATCAGACTAAAGGCTGTAATTAAAGCAAAAGGTGGTTCAGCAAAATATTTTTCCAACTCAGTGATTCTGTTGTCTCCGCTCTGAGAACTTCCTTTCTGAATTCCCCCAACTCCTTTGAACCTGGATCTTTTGTTCAGCAAACTTGAACCTTAAAGCAAGCAGAATTAGTGTGCAAGTAAAACAAAAAAATTCTTTCTTTTTTAAATTTTAGAAACAGATAACAGCAGCACAGCATCAGAGGCATCGTATGTTAATGTACCACCTAAAAAAGAGAGGGAGGACCATTCTGCTGCATCTTCAGAGAGCGACTATGATGAACCTGGAACCTGGTGAAATCAACATGATGACTGCAAGAGATTTTTCTCAGCAGGTAAAGTATTAAAACCGTCAAAAACACACAAAACATCACTTTTAATTCTTCATTCTCTTTATACTGTGGACAATGATGTGCATTTTTTATTTAGGACAGATGATTCACAACAACACGTCCCTGAAAACCATGGAATGTAACACAGACGGGCCCTTGCAATACCTGAGTGTTTGTTAAGAATATTCTGGAAGAACAACAACAACAAATAATTGACATTGTTCGTCTATTTTATAATAAACATTCTAAACAATTAACCATTCTATTATTAACCTCACAGATGGATCCAATCTCATTCTTTTTTTAACTCTCAACTGTGCAAAATGTCTAAAAATGTGCATGTGCATTTAGAATATTTGCATATGTTGCAGTCTTTCATTAATCAATAATAATAGTCTACACAATATAAATCAGCCACAGTGCTTCATCATTGTAAGGGAGAATGTGGCGTCGACAAAGACACTCACAATTACTTCACACACACAAAAAACCACACTCAGTGAAGAACACAAAACTTCTTTTTGTTATCCAGCCCCACAAACCGCACAAAGCAAATTTTGAAAATGGCCAGCATTCTCTTTTGTGAGGAGAGAGCATGCAACACTTGCTTGTGGACACAGATAAGATTTCAGAGAACTGTCGCAGACTTGTGTTCATTCTTTGTGTTTGCCGCAAACCCACTTTAGCTGCTGTTGTTCCCTCAGGTCTGAGAGCGTGAGGGTCGAGTGCCAGCTACATTGACAGGCGTACGCACGCCCACCCCTTTTCCTTCTTAGTTTGGCTTTTAGTTTGTGATAGTCCGGCATGTTATTCCTAAAGAAGGGGACAGAAGAGAAGCTTTGTGAGGATTTGAATATATTTCTGTACTTGTAGTTCACAGATGTCCAGTTCAACCCAGAGCGCTCCTTTACACAGTTGGCTCACTGCTTTGGTTTATCTCTTGAACTTTCACCAACTGCAAACCTCATTTTTTGTATACTTACAACCCATTTTGTAGAACAAATTGTAAAAACTATTATCTTGTATGTGGGTCTGCTTCTCTCAAAATGTCAAACTGGTGCTGGATGTTTTGATTGAGCAAACATATAAGAAAATTCTAAAGTCCTCTGGTTACCATGGACTCATTTCACCCTAGGAAATTTAAAAGAATGTTATATATAAAAATAATTAAAAAATTATATAAAATATTTAAGCCTTTTTTTCCACAAGAATAAAGCACATTTCTAGCCCTACTTTAAGGACCAAATAGGAAGCAGGTTTTTTTTTTAAATAGATTTCTAGGATTATTATTTATTTATTTGTTTACAACAATGAGCCTGGATTTTAATACAAGAGCCATTAGTATGAAACCCAATGCACATAAGCAAGCTCTAAGGTCCTGTGGTTACCATGAAAGTTTCCAGGTCCCATTTCACCCCACTAACCTAATAATAATAATAATAATAATATGAAAATTATAAGTGTAACAATAATACAAATAAATAAAAAATTGTATATTTTGCACAAAAAAGGTGAAAATTTGTAGGATTTTTTTTATTTGTACTATTTTTCCCCCCCCAAAACAATAAATCTGGATCTTAAATGCAAGAACCGTCCATTTGAAGAACTAATGAACACATGGTTCAAAACAGGTTGTACAGAGTTCATTTTTCAAACTATCCAAATGTCCTTGGAGTCATTAAGTCTTTTGCAGACAGTCTGCATCTATTGTAAGTGGTTAAAAACTCCTGATATGGACTGTCAACCATAAAATATTTGGAAGAAATAATATGTCAGAAGTATAAAGGTTTCTTTTCATGCTATTCCATCTTTTACTTTAAACTACAACAAGTAATACAAGCAATATATGCAGCTACAATCCTGAACAGATAATTTCTTGATGAGCTGATTTATCGCCTGTTTAAAAGGGGAAGTTTCAAGTTCAAGTTTCATTGACAAATTCCAAACACATTCTCTCCTAATTACATAATTAAAATACAAAGACCCTTGAACTTGAGAACTTGGCTGTGTCTGAGCACGCAGCAAAGTGCATCATGGCCTAAATATGGAAGAAAACAACATAAAAGACATGGTGCAAATGATTGACTGTCTGTTTGATGCTAAAGTTGAGTGAGATGCTGCAAGACACAGCGCTGAAGATAATAAGGAAATGACGCAGTCCGGCGGAAAACAGGGTTCGCATTAAAATGCTTGCATGTTGTGTTGTTGAACGCTTGTCCAAAAGTGTTTCTTTATCAGCATGTACAAATTTAATAAAGCTTATCTGTAAGAAGGCAACATGATGACTTTAACAAAGACATCATTAACTGAACGTGCTGATGCTGTGCAAAGACCAGCCTGCCTGAGGCAGTCTAAGAATATCAGTGAATTGATAATGAATGAACAAACTGCTTCATCTGCTACAGTGGGATACATGGATCAATGCTGCCCTCTCCTGATCAAATGATGTTCTCTCCTGATATGTTTGCTCATACCTTACCTGAAAAATAAGTAGTCACAGGAGGAGTCCCACTCGTGATCCTCAAACATGATTACGCTGAAATCGCAAGACGTACATCTTAAATGGTTGCAGGCCCTTCAAGAACAAGACACAGTTACAGACACAGAATACATTTGCACATCTAAGTGACTATCATGACCAATATTGTGGTCATTAGAATGTCATTAAAATATGCATGTGGCCCTCAAGTCCAGGCAAGATTGATTCTAAATTAATTTTCACCTTTGAGAAACGCTGGTTCCAACACCGTGAGGTACAGAGCTTCCACCAAGAAACACAGGACAGCATCTGTTTGCAGAAAAAGTGACAGTGTTTCATGAAAGGCTCAATTTGTCCTGTAGAACTTCTAAAGGCATATTTGGATGTTTCAATGCAAACTAAAAACTTACTTCTTGGACATTGTCTGAGAACATGAATCAATTGTGAAAGTCTTGTCTGCAGTGGGTTCCTGTTAGTTCACAAGAGTTTACAGATGATTAATGTGCACTGTAAAAAAAACAACAACAACTGGCAATATTAAA
>NW_015553403.1:739198-739546 GCF_001515605.1 Sinocyclocheilus anshuiensis
CATTTAAACTGCAGTTACAGATGCATAAATAGGCCTAATGTTTTGTTTTTAACATAATACGTTGAATACTGATATTTGAAATAATTTACAACATAAAAAAAAATAGTCGAAATGTGAAATTAAAACCGCCAGTAGGTGACAGCAAGTGACTGTTAATGAGTCATTGAGATTCAACCGATTAATTCAAACGACTGATTAATTCAGAAACAAAGCATTCGACTGGGTTAATGAGTGAATCACTGAATCATTTATTCAACCGATTCGTTCAAAAGGCTGATTCATTCAATAAGTAAACACCGTCCATTGCTCAGAGACGCAAAACAGTGCTGTGATCTTTGTTTGGAACTA
>NW_015553403.1:739650-754917 GCF_001515605.1 Sinocyclocheilus anshuiensis
TAAAACACACACACACACACACACACACACACAAATACATAAAACATTAATATGTGGTTCAGGCAATTCTGTGCATATATATATATACTCTGATTATCTTCACTGTATAAATGTATGACATAAAACACTACGCTGCCTTTTTGGTAAATGTCAGCTTTAATGAACAATAATAGCCATTAAACATATATAATATGAAATATAAGAGGCTTATATAATAGGAAATAAAGACAAAAGCAATCAATTCAGTCAAATGTATGCTAACGTTACATCAGCGCTGTACGACGGTAAGATAAATAGCAGTGGTGTATAAAGTAGCCTACCTGAAAGCCATACTCAAGTGAAAGTACAGATATCTTACCAGAAAATGACTTTGGTAGAAGTTGAAGTCACCGTTTAGAATATTACTTGAGTAAAAGTCTTAAAATATGTCATATTTATTGTACTTCAGTACGAAAAGTATTTTTTTAATCTTAAATGTAGCCTACTTAAGTATTGAAAGTCAAAGTACAAGTAAGTGCAAAATGGAAAAGAAGTATGTATATATATATATATATATATATATATATATATATATATATACACAAAACATTCATACACAGAATTTAGAATGCCTTGAATTTTGAGTTTTAATAGACTAATAAATCAACGTGCGTGTGCACTATGAGTGTGATCTGATGATAATGTCAGATCGCACATCATTACAACAACACTTACCATATTATCGCAGATAATAAAGTATCGCACACCCCAGACTCAATTTGAGTGGAAAATGAATCATCCGCGGTTGTGCACGCACTTGTTTGCAAAAGTATACATTTTTATTAGGAAATGTAGTGGAGTAACAGTAAAAGTTGGCTGAAATATGCAAGTACAGATACTCCCAAAAACTACTTAAGTACTGTAACAAAGTATTATTACTTCGTTACATTACACCACTGGGTTTTAGTCAAATTTTCGTCATGCTGTATAATGGTTTAACTGATCAAAATTATTTTAGCTCAAAATTATAATCTTAATGATTGTTGTCATTTGAGAAATTTACTTTTGCATTTCAGGTATTGCACTTTCTCCAGTAAGCACAAATCAATAGAATGTGGACATAGTTGGCTGAAATATAAAAACTCAAGTAAAGTACAGATACTCGCAAAAAATACTTAAGTACTGTAACGAAGTATTATTACTTCGTTACATTACATCACTGATAATTAGGCTATATAAAGTTATGAAACTAAACTTTGTGCTCAGCCAAACCTATATGACCAGGAACAAATAATACATTTATGAGACCAAAGATTGCCTGTTAGATATACCCCAAAAGGAATTATATATCATGTTTAACCACTACAGAGACATCCGCGCTAGTGGCAAATGTCAGAAAGACTAGCCGAGGTAGGCTGCTCTCAGCGGGAAACATGAGCAATGAGCGTGCGGTGATCGCCTGGAGCTCACATCTCCGAAATCTGCGAAGCAAATTTTCAAGTAGGCACTATCTTTACAAATAAACCGCAGATTTGAGTTATAAACAACTACATTCTCGCCTGAAAAACTCTTAAAAGTACATTTCATGACACAATATCAATAATATTTTGAAAAGTATGTGCCTTTTCTCCTCCGCCATTAACACTCGCTGGTTGGTGCGAAATGCATTGTAGGATTAATGCTGCCTCAAGCTCGCACCAGCACAAGTCACCTCTTGATGCATCCTCGATAAAAGGGGTGGAGCAAGAACACATCTGGGGATTTGGCTAGATGTGAACTTTGGAACAGTACTTGGGCAACGACTGATGACGTTTCACAAGTCCACAAGAACGCAAGTAAAGACAAGAACGCATACTGAGAAATGGCCCTCGTTGAGGTCGACCACTTTTTAAACAATTAAAAAGTAGAAGACGAAGAAGAAAACAATGAATACTATTTATAAATATAACGTATTATTCAGCTACGGTCAATTATGCTTATGCGCAGAAGAAAAATAAGCACACTGCATTTATCATTATTAATTATGTCTAATCATAGTATTAAAACAACATTACTAAATATTCCAACATGTTTTGTTGTGGCGGAATAGGGGTGACAATTTTAAATGTGCATTTAAAATTATGTATTTATTCACTATTTTATTGTTTTACGTTTAACCTGACTTAATTAGTTTTAAATATGTCTAGTTATTGTCTAGTTCGTTTTAAATATGTCTAGTTATTTTTCTATTTAAGATGATTTATTTAATTTAATTTCAAACATGAAAACAGCAACAACAACAAAAATCTAAATATAAAATTAAATTAAATCACAGTAATTACGATAGCGATATATTTACCACAGTGAATTCCACTCACTTAACTGCAGGGGACTCCAAAACCTCAAAAATACACAAAACCACACACAGTTGCTGTAAAGTCGTGATGATCGAAAAGGAAAAAAAAAAGCAAAGGGCGGGGATTTGATTCTATCCATCGTTTGCTGATTGGATGGAGCAGCAGACCAGCAGCAGACCTTTATGTGAGCTTGCAGTCGGTTGTGAGAGAGGGGCGGGTTTAAGCAGGCTAAATGGAAGTCCGACCACACTTCAACAGAGAGATCTGTCGTTTCACCGGAAGATCGAGTTGACATTTTGCTTATATCAATAGCATGCATTTAGAAAATAAATACAGTGAATTTTCTTAAAATTGAAATCAAAAATGTTTTAATTATTAAACTGATTATGTCGTCGTTTTATTTGTCACTCCTAGACTTGACTCACTCCTTCCACTCGCAAGTGGAAAAACATCTCGTTCACTGACCGGGAATCGAACCCAGGCCGCGGCGGTGAGAGCGCCGAATCCTAACCACTAGACCATATCAAATATGTAAAGACAAAATAGACATATATTTCTTATTCCATGGATTTTACCCGTTTCCCTCCACTTGTTCCGTGTTTTTCTGCCATCACAATGCGCGCGCAGCTGCATGCTACTTAACTCTGGTCTGAAGTGGCTGTTTCTTTTTTTTATTCAAGGAACAATAACACACAATGTTATCAAGAAAACAAAACATTAAAAATAAAGTGGCTGTTTCTGTGGGCCGCTATACGTGAGCCGATCGAGGCTGTAATAAAAAAAAAACTGTAATATTGAGCTAACACAGAAACGCAAACTAACACATTCTTACCTGTGAAAGTTTATCCAATTTCTTCAGGAATTTAAATTTCGGCAGTTTTTACAACCAGAGGCTGCGTAATGTGCAGTGTTGGGGGTAACGCATTACAAGTAACGCGAGTTACGTAATCAGATTACTTTTTTAAAGTAACTAGTAAAGTAACGCATTACTTTTTATTTTACAAGAGAATATCTGAGTTACTTTTTCAAATAAGTAACGCAAGTTACTTTTTTTTCCCAATTTATTGATTGACAGCTCTCCTGTCCCCATGTTGAGAGAAATCAGATGATGTTCCTGTAGTTCTAAAATAAAAATCACTCATAAAAAAAAAACACAGATTCAGTATTCCTCAAAATGAATACAAATAATGCAACTCAGAATATGATGCAAACCTGCAATAATTAAATGTTAAACAACACAAATATCCTTTATGTATTTAATCCCATTCTATTAACCAATGTCTTTGCTTCTGACCTTCGATGATCCAGTTCAACCATACTAATAAGCACAAATTACTCTAGACAAACATTTGTGAGTCTTTTTTTATTGCTGAAGTGTGTTGAAATTTCTTCTTCTGCATTCTACTGTACGGACGTAAATTTACTTTCCCTTCAGCCTGAGGCTTATTCATTTCACTTTTGGTGTGAAAAGGCTTTTATATTTGCCAAAAATAGAACTTTTTTTATTTTTAAAAACAAGCAAGCCCTGTCCAGATCTAAAAAGTAGCGCAAAAGTAACGTAACGCATTACTTTCCATAAAAAGTAACTAAGTAACGTAATTAGTTACTTTTTTATGGAGTAACGCAATATTGTAATGCATTACTTTTAAAAGTAACTTTCCCCAACACTGGTAATGTGGCATATTGAAACTCATTGATTTTTATTGTAAGTGATGACACATTGACCGTTCCAAGACAGCGTACACGTCGACGAATGTGCCATCTACCTATCGGCTACATATATCTATGATATAATTACATACAACTTTGCACCCTACAATAAACATAAGAAAATGTCCAGCACACCACTCACTAACTTTGCATGTTATTCTCAAGTCTGAAATCAAGAAATTCACCAAAAAATTGAAAAATATACAGATTTTATTTCATTATGAGATAAAAAAAAAAACGACAACATCTGAATGAAAATTCTATTTATCTGAAATACAATAAATTAATGCATGGCATTTTGAAAAATACATTTACAAAAATGTGACTTTTTTTATGCTGGTGATGATGGAACAGGTTTGCGAAATTTACTCTGCAGGAATACTCGGGGAACACACAGACCCTCTTTTTTATTCAGTTTCTCTCAACACATACTCGTTAACAAGAGTCTCAAATCCTGCCTGTTGGAACAAACCAGCCAAGTACTCTATGAGAAGAAAAGATGGATACCAAAAAAAAATTTGAAATAAAACATTAACTTCAATGCAGTAAAACAGATGATTAAAAAGAAACAAATGCTACACTGACCTCTTGAGAAGAAAAAGGAACGGGTCCCATCCTGTCTTGTGTAAAAATTCTCGCCAAGCTTATTGCCTGACTTAAACCTTAACATGGCATGATCATACAGTACGTAGTCCCTGAAGAGGACAATACCTCCTGGTCTTAATACCTGTCAGTTTGTTTTGAAAGCAGAAATTAATTACTTCACAACACAAAGAAAGTGTGCAAAAACACATGAAAAATCACTTTATAAGTTATAAGTTTACTTGTGTTTAACAAAATGTCGATGCACTGTGATAGAGTTTCTTTCTTACAAAATGTGATCAGCAGTACCTTATAAATTTGTTCCAGGGCTTTCTGCATCTTGTCAGGATGAATTGCAGACAGAACAAAGATCAATGTGGCTACATCCACCGTCTCCACTTGTATGGTGGCCTGGAGATCGTCCTTAGTGAGGTCACACTGAAACGCAAGGCATCGCTCGGTGCAATACAAGGCATTTTGCTGTAATAATAATAATAAATAATCATAAATCAAGGCAGAATGCATGCAAAACAGTGTATGAATGTGCAACATTATAAGACTGGAAAAAGGTTGACCAGATGGATGTAGGTTTTTAGGGAATAGTTTGAATAGTTTAAAAAATGAACATTTGCTGAAAATGTACTCGCCCTCAGGCCATCCACGATGTAAATGAGTTTGTTTCTTCATCAGGACAGATTTGGAGACTTGCTCACCAATGGATCCTCTACAGTGAATGGATGCCGTCAGAATGAGATTCTAAACAGCAGACATTAATTGTTGTCACGTGTCAATTAATGTCTTGTGAAGTGTAAAAAACAGCATGTTTGTCGAAACAAACCCACCATTAAGGCATATTAACCTCAAACCCTCACTTCTGGTCAAAATATCAGTCCATAATCCAATTTTCTCCTCTCACATCAAAATACATCATATTTATTTAGAACCATTTTGGACTGTTTTCACTTGTAAACAGCGGTTGATCTATGCTTATTTTTCTTCTGATTCAGATGAGATGACTTTTTCACTAGAGGAAGCAATATTATCGATAGAGGACTATTTTAAAATCTCGATAAATGTATTTCAAACACAGCTTTTCACATCACAAAATATTAATTGATGGACTGGAATTGTGTGGATTACTTGCGCGTTATTGTGATGTTTTTATCAGCTGTTTGGACTCTCATTCTGACGGCATCCATTCACTGCAGAGGATCCATTGGTGAGCAAGTGAAGTAATGCTAAATTTCTCCAAATCTGTTCTGATGAAGAAACAAACTACACTTTGGATGGCCTGAGGGTAAGTACATTTTCAGCTAATATTAATTTAGGGTGACCTATTACATTAAAGTGAGAGGAAGCACAACTTTGTCACTTTTACCTTGACAAACTCAACAGCTCATGGAGAGAAGTCACAGGCATAGATGAAGATATTCAGATCCTCTTCCAGAAGAGGGAAAATACAGTTTCCAACCCCACAGCCAGCCTCCAATAACACCAGCTTCTGCCCCTGAGACTGAAAGAATAGATTTAATTTGCATTCATCAATACAAACTCAAACATGTTATAGCAAATGCATGGAACATCTCTTACCTCTCTGCAGTTTTTCAGTTCATCAAACTCTCTGGTAATCCAGTGCCTGTCTTTGAAAAAGTTAGTCGTGTTTCTTTTATAAAATAAGTCCCAGTTTTTCTGAGCATCCATTTCGAGTTTCTGCTGCTTAAAGTCCGACACTCGGTCAGTCCTGAGTTTCTCCAGCTCTTCTGGGTTCAGTGTCCTTTCACTCAGACAAGTGGACTGATGGGGAAAAGCAGGGCTGGATTCCAGCGAGTCCAACTCACCTGTCACTGACATGACTGTTTGAGCTCCTGTTTGAGTTTAGGATTAAAACTAAGACAACGACTTCAAATTAGATGCTGTGAAGTTTTACTATCATAAAAGTCACAGCACTTTAAAATGTTACACGTAACTAACCACCTCAATGATAAAACGCAAACAAAAGGTAGTTTCAGGTGCTTACCTGTACTTAAACTACCTATATATTAAGCGAGCTAAATGATTAAGAGTAAAATATTCGCATGTTTAATAAGAAACTCACTGCTTTAAAACGTCGCATGTTGTCGTTCTACTCATAGATATATAAACAACATATCTAAGGTTCTACTCGGCATAAGCTATTGCTTCTTCTTCTTCTTATGATGTTTAATGGCGGTTGGCAAACCAGCTTTTGGTGCATATTCCGCCACCTACTGGGATGAAGTGTGAGGCGCTGATATCAAAGTAGTAAAGGAATGAATAAAAGCAAGCATCACAATAAATAAATACATATACAAGTCAACAACAGATGAAACAAAGCTTAATTCAAACTTATTGTTCTAACAACCATGTATTTACAGATGGTGAACCCCACATCCTACTGCCATCTCAACACAGCTGAGACCGTTCTGCTGCTGCGCTGTGCTTCACAATCTTGCTCTTCTCAATGGGGACATCGTTGAGCAAGAGGATGAGGAAGACCATGATGACGGCTCTCTGAAACACACAACCTAGAAGCAAGAGCAGGGGAACACATGTGGGACAATCTGGCTGCCACTGTGTCTGCTCCAAACATTTGTGTGCTGCTTTCCATGAGCACGACTACCTGCAAAACATTTAAACGGAGTTAAACATTTTACAGTTCATGTTGTCAGCTTTCCATTTCTTGCCAAATTTCATGTTTACAATTACATGCATTTTTTTGTTGTAGCTTTATTACTTTTGTAGTGGGCTAAACCACTGAACTGGTAAGCAAAAGGTTGCTGATTCGCAACCACCAGTGTGTCCTTGAGCAAGGCTCGTTTCTCCAGGTTGCTCCAGGGGATTGGGGATAAATAAACATTAAGCACTGTTTCTACCATTGATAATAAATCAGCATATTAGAATGATTTATGTAGGATCATATGACACTGAAGACTGGAGTAATGGCTGATGAAAATTCAGCTTTGATCACAGAAATATATTAAATTTTAACAGATGTTCACATACGCAAAGTTGAAGTATTTATTTCCTCAGCAACCAGCACGGATCAGCTCCAGGCATGAGAAGCGATATCGTCCTCTTTTGGAAGGCCAAACAAAGTAGTTTCACTTTCACAACGAAGCACACATATGTAGATTTGTTTGTTTACATGACTTACATTCATCTAAAGCAGTGTTGACAACAGTGAATTCTACATAATAGCACACATACATCACTCAGATGCCTGTTTCATGTCTATTAGATGTACTCATCTGCAATACTAATCAAAGATGATCCTGTCAGATGTTAAATAGACATTTAGTAATTGTCTTTAAGATGTATATATGGTTAATGTAAATCCACTTTTGAGACGTATGTAAACCACTGTATTGGTATCAACTATGATATGGGGGGCAGTGTTGCCAATTTAGCTACTTTGTAGCTAGATTTAGCGACTTCCCCGCCCCTTTTGAGACTTTTTTCAAAAGACTTCAAGTTACGCCCCCTTCTTCAAGTTACGCCCCTCTCTTGCAGTCCGCAGACAGACACTCTTGACCACATGTGACGACTCCGGGCTGGACTCCGTGGAGCTTTGTCCACGGTGAAAGCCGATCCGGTGATCCACAGCGCAAAGCAGTTTTAGCTACTTTCAATTGAAAGCAGTTGGCAACACTGATGGGGGCCAGATTCTTGTAGGTGGAAACATTTCAAACCTATTATGATAACATTGTAACCTTCTAAACAAAACAACAAGGGAAGGAGACTTCAGAAAACATTTTAGAACAGAAATTTATAGCACAAAATGTTTTTTTTTTTTTTTAAAGTGCCCATTTATCCTCTTATTACATGTATGTTTCTTTTCTGAATATATGTATTTATACAACTGGAATTCTTACAAACTCATTTATCCTTAATATTCTTAAAGGCCCATTGTTATTGCTGATGTAATTTAGCAGCATCTTAGAAAAGTGGTGTATAACAATATAAACATAAATGATAATTTTACCAGTCAATTGTTTGGAATAATCGATATTTGTTTGTTTTTAAAAGCCTCTTATGTTCACCAAGGCTGCATTTATTTGATCAGAAATACAGTAAAATCAGTAATATTGTGAAGTATTATTACAATTTCAAATAACTGTTTTCTATGTGAATGTACTTTAAAATGTAATTTATTCTTGTGATGGCAAAGCTGAATTTTCAGCAGTCATTACTCTTCAGTATCACATGTTCCTTTAGAAATCATATTAATATGCTGATTTGATGCTAAAGAAACATTTTTCATTATTATCTGTTTTGAAAACCATTTTTACTGCCTAATATAGAGACTATAAGAGACCCTTATATCTGTAAGAGACAAAGGTTAAAAAAATATATATATATTCCAAACTATCCATTTGAGTATTAATACTATTATTCACAGAGAAATTTAAGTGCAGGTTTTACTATTTAAATGTCCATAATTACAAATTATGGAAAATATCACAGATTTGTATCTTGAAACAGTGATATGTATTACCAATCATTTATGGCTAAGCTACTGTTGTGTTTGTTGTATATGCATGCTTGTTGTGACAATAAATTACAAACGAATACAAACTCAATATTGTTTATTTGACATACAGGTGCTTTTGATTTCTGGTCAGCTGGCTTCAATGGAAAGCTTGTTCCATTTAGGAAATCCTGTTTATATAGACAGGCAAATCAACACTTTGTTCGGAGAAAACTGAACAAACGTTACTAAAACGTTGCAGCGAGAGTGTTGTTGTTCATCCAGTATGAAGAAAGCCAGTTCATTAGCCATTTACACCAATCAACATGCAGTCTCTCAGCCTCTGGCGGCAGGCAATGTCCGCGGTGGCCAGTAAGCATGCTCATTTTTAATTTACTCAGCCCAAAAAAATACAGATGTTTATACAACAACTCTACTTTAATGTCTCAAAAACCTACATTCAAACTAGGGCTGCACGATTAATCGCATGCGATATTTAACGCGCATCTTGTCAGAAAGCCGGTTCTGTAATCAGCGGTAAATCTCCATCACCTGCGTGCTTTCACATTGAGCAGCATTAACTACACAGAGCCGTTATCGCATGCGATTAATCGTGCAGCCCTAATTCAAACCATGATACAGCGCTGTACCTGGACCCCCTTAAAAAAAACAAAAACATTCCACAGATCATCTGACATGCCCGGCCCCACGTTACACAGTTCAGCCTCAATCCAGCACCAGACCAGGCGCTAGGGGGGTGAAGGGTGCCCTCTGAGGTTTATGGGGCATCCTCAATGCCTGCAATGGTGTGGATGACGAGCGCCCCCTCTCTCATGTGCATATACAGTATACATTTAAATTATACAGGTAGCAGCAACACCCCCTCGGCGAGGGGTTAAGAGGGTGAGGGGGTGACATGGCCTGATAGGGGAAAGAAAGGCAGAGGAGCAGTGAGGAGCAGCAGCTATTTATACTGTTCCAGCGTCTCTGCTCTGGTCCCTCCGGCGACGGTGCTCTGTTTTGTTCCGGCTTTCTGAATCCTCTCGGTCGATCGTCTCCTTCTCTCGTTCTCTCTTCCTCTCTCGACGGGCCTCGGCGTTCTCTTTCTCCTGTAGATTGAAGTGTTTTTTCTTCTCTCCCCGCTGCTGACCTTTCGGCTTACCTGTGAGGACAAATGGCGACAGCATAAGGCATTTTGCAACAAGTATTCTAGTAAATATAAAGTGTTTTTTTTTGTCCACCAAGTAAAAATCTGATTACTTAGAGAAGTAATAGTACATGCTGCCTCAAAAAAATTGCAAAATTTGAGGCACATTACTATTCTTGTATTCAGCAAGGATGCATTAAATTGATTTATATATTTGATTCTAATTCAAATAAACACTGTTTATTCATCAAAGAATCCTGAAAACATGTATGATGGTTTCCACAAAAATACGTTTCTTGAGCACCAAATCAGTATATTAGAATGATTTCTGAAGGATCATGTGACACTGAAGACTGGAGTAGTGATGCTGGAAATTCTGATTTGCCATCACAAGAATAAACTACGTTTTAAGAAAAAGAAGAATAAATTACAAATAAATCACAAAATATATTCAAATGGAAAACTGATATTTTAAATTGTAATAATATTTCTAAATATTACTGAATTTACTGTGTTGTGTTCAAATAAAAGCAGCCTTGGTTAAGAGACTTCTTTCAAAAACATTAAAAAATACACAGAACAAGCAACTTACATGAAAACGTGTACGGTTTGGGTTGGGTTATTTGGGATGCTTATGAGTAATGTTTTTAAACACCACAGTGTTTACACTTTCCAGGAAAATTACTTATAGTGTTTTTGCACATTAATCTGGGATAAGAGAAAGTATTGTAACAGGAAGAAGTACACACACAATATGAATAATATCACGCTGACCACTCAGAGTTTGGCAGGCATCTTGCTGTGCAGGCGTGTTGAATCACTCTATCATTCTATTAATCAGGCTTTAGTGATTTTCCCATCATCCCTCATCTCTGTTTGGCTCCAGGTGGCATTACTTACTCAACCGAAGTTGATCATTGTTCTTAATTTTCAGCTGTTTTGGTTGGGAGACATCACTTCGGCAAACATCACTTCCATTTATAAGTATTTTTTATAGATTATTAAGAGTTTGATGGAATCCAGGATGAAGACCCATTTATGAAGTTGTGAAACAGCAGAACCTTCTGGTGCAATGTGTAACTGGTTGTGTCTGGTCTACCACAAGATGACAGTCTTGTACAGCAACTTTTTTCAATTTCATTCTGTCTTTCACACTGTCAGGTGATGGTTGATCAGTGTTTTAAAGGGATATTTCACCTAGAAATGAGATTTCTGTCATTATATTCTCACCCTCTCATTCCAAACCTGAATGCTTTTAGTGACATTTCAAGCTAAACTAAAATAAAGTATTCTAGAAATAAAAAACTCCTAAAATGACAAAAGCACATAATAAAATTGTTACCTGAATTAAAAAAATAAAAGCTAATTCAAAATATTAATGTATATTATAATTGTATATCAATCATTTTAAAATAACACTGATTACGAGTTTCTGAAACCGTATGATGGATGACAATGAATCAATCCTAGTGTGGAAGGATATGGTTGGAATCACTTTCAGAACTTTTTTTTTTTCCAGCTGATGAGTGATAAAATCATTGACAGCCAATCAGAATCCATCCTGCTTTAAAGAGCTCAAGCATTTAAAGTAGCAACTACAGTGTGTGCTTATAATAAACAGAATGTTACTGTGCACTGGTGTGGACGCTAGTTAGCATATTAGTTATCTTTATAGTTATCATTCTTGGTGTTAACTCGCTTTTATTCTTTCAGAAAGAAGTGTTTTGGCCCTTTTTTGACCAATTTGGCCACTATAAGTGTCGTTGTACAGAAAAGTGAAGATTCTTTAAATATTCTCCAAACAATAACAGCATATGGGTTGAGAACAACATGAGAGTGAGTAAATTATGACAGCGTTTTCATTTCTGTGCCAACTAGACAGCAGAAACGCAAAAAGGTGGGGGTGACCCATCAAGTGCAGAGTCAGAGAACTTTATCAGCATTGCGCTCTTGAGCAATCACTCCGGTTTCTTCCAGGAACACTATTCCTGAAATTAGTGTACAGTACGTCTCTTTGGAATAAAACTGTCAAGAAGAACAACCAAGGTGAAGCCACCCAGCTGAACATTTTACACCAGAATAAGCGAACAACCGATAAGCTCATCAAAAATAGAAAGACTTCAAATGAAAATTCTGTTTATATTACTTTATCTTGCCGTTGCTTAACAATCACGGCTAGCCAATTTCCATTATTGTCAGAGGCTTATCGGTGGGGCATGGATGAGGATCGGAAAAGCGCTGAGGTGGACACCCCGCCCCCCCGGACTCTCTCCGGACTCCCTGCCTGCTGCGACCCACACTGACCCACACATTCATGGGGTCCAGCCAAGGCGATAGGGGGCCATTGTAGCCCCGGCTGTCGAAATAAACTTGCCCATGAAGATGCACGACTATTGTGTTGTGAACGAAACTAGTTCAGGAGGATGAAGTGAAATCCCCTCCACCTCCCGCAGGCTTGAATCTGCTGTGATTGTACTGTGCATTATGAACAGGCTGACTCATGTACGGTGTCTGACCAAGCAAAACACATACACATTTCGCTCGCTGTCATCACCTCCCCTCTCGCCGTCCCGTCTCTTTAAACACAGGAAGTTCCCTCTGCGTACACTGTTGCCTTTGTCGTAATGATTTGGAGATCAATGGATTAGGCGTAATCCTCTGCTTTTCCCATGAACCAAGGCGTAACATGACCAGAGCTCTGTGGTGATTATTTTGGATATGTTTACTGGCACCCTTTCAGAGCTGGAAGGCTGTCAAGTTTTTCAGTAAACTGTCATACGACGATTTGGATACAAGCGATTTCCTCAGGGATGGAACATGTTCTTGAGCATCTGCTCACCACCGCTGAAGCAGATGCAGTTGTTGAGGAAAATTTCATGGCTCAGAGGTTGCTCTTTCAAAGCTCAGACACAAGACCTAATGGAGTTAGTCAATTTTGACATGAATGAGACATACAGTATAAATACAGTGTTAATTTAATACGGGTAGCATTGCTCAGATAATTTGGTCTTGCAGGAATAATATTATTGAAATATATGACATCATATCGAAAGCTTTGACTTTCGATCTTAAGCACGTTGTGCAGTGTTTGTGACATTGTTCTCTCTTGAACTCTAGATGAGACCTATCTCAGGAGCAACATCTGAGAAACTGTAAAGTCTCAACTGGAACGTCTCCATTTGTTCTCCATTTAATCTGATTGCTATCCAAGAGAAACGATTGAGATATCAAAGAGATCTCTTGAGACTGAGATATCAGAGATATTCCTTTAGTTATGGAAGCCTTTTTCTGCCTAAGGGTAAAACTATATTTAAAATATTAAAAAGGTAGATAGAGTTTAAAATGAGTCACAATATGAGACCTAAACTCATCATTGTGAGGTATACACTACTGTACAAAAGTTTGGATTGGTAAAATTTTTAATGTCTTTGAAAAAATCTCATGCTCACCAAAGCCGTATTTATTTGATGAAAAATACAGTTACAACAGTACTACTGTGAAATATTATCAAAATGGAAAATAACTGCTCTCTTTCAATTAAAAATGTAATTTAGTTCTGTGATGGCACAACTGAATTTTCAGCAGCCATTATACTCCAGTCTTCAGTGTCACATGATTCTTCAGAAAATGTTCTAATATGCTGACTTGGTGTTCATGAAACTTTTCTTATTATTAACAGTGATGAAAGCACTTGTGGTGCTTAATATTTTTGTGGAAACCATGATAATTCTTATTTGATGAATAGAAAGTTCAAAAGAACAGAATTTATTTGAAACTGAAATATTTTGTTTAATTATACATTTCTTTACTGTCACTTTTGTTCAATTTAATACATCCTGCTGAATAAAAGTAGTAATTTCTTTCAAAAAAATCTTACTGACCCCAAACTTTTGAGTGATAGAATAAAGTGCAATTATGAGCAATAAAGTTTTAAAATAAATTGTTTTACTCTGCGACTATAAAGGGCTTCCAATTAAAGTTAAATCCATGCACAAGTTGACAGGTGCTACAGCAGATTTACAGCTAAAAATAGCCACATGATAATGGATCTATTCATTATTTCTGGATGAATCAATGGATTGCAGTTCCATCCTCCTCTAAGATATGTTGCAAGCCTGGAATGGTTTGGAACGAGTTTGTCTCATAGTTGTGTCCATCTAGATGTTTCAACATAGGTGAAATGAGGAGTCATCTGGCTCTGATTACACATTATTCTTGAAAGAGTGATTGAGAGGGGAGAAAAGGAGGAGATCTTAGAAGAGGAGGGAGATGAGGGGGTGAAAAGTGTGTCAGGACAGATGGAAGAATGTGGGGCATAACTGCTGCACAGTCAGTAAAAGGTGAAACGCTCTAAAATCAACCCTGACAACCCAAATCGTCCCAGTTTGCTGCTATTAAGGACACAGAGGTGGAGATGGTTGAAATGGGATATGATGGTGCAGTGGGGCACAGTTTCACTAATGAACCACGGGGGTGGGATGGGGTGGGGTGGAGGGGGTCACATCCTCCCCGGCAGGCGTGCTGTCGTCCGGTGGCTTTTGGGAGGAGCCAGGCGGGGATTAAGGGCTCTGGCTCGTCCCACAGGAGGAATGCCTGGGCTTTGAAGGCCCAGTATAGCTGCTCTCCGTTAGGGAGGTTGGTGCTGGTGTGCAGAGCAGATACAAGCAGAGCTGCATACAGAGGCTAAGAGTTCAGTGGACAATTGAGCCACACACACACACACACACACACACACACACACACACAACGATGTTAGGATGCCACATTCTGCTCTTACATAAAAACTAAAACTCACAATGTTATATGAGCATTTATGCACAAACACAAGTTTATTTTAATTTCTTTGTGGGGACTTTCCATAGACTCCTTTACATTTTGAAATAAACATCAAGTATATTTAAGTATATTTATCAAATATACTTGATGTCTACAATATAGGTAAAGCCTACACACACACACACACGCACGCACGCACGCGCACACACACACACACACACACACACACACACACACACACACACACACTC
>NW_015553403.1:754938-776146 GCF_001515605.1 Sinocyclocheilus anshuiensis
CAAACTGTCTATTATATCGCCCTACCCCTAAACCTACAGCTTACAGGAAACTTTCTGCATTTTTACAATTAAAAAAAAAACATTGTTTACTTTATTTTTATACCAGTTTTATAAATGAGGACGTCCCCAAAGGGAGGTTTTTGGAGCTATTCTAATTCTAATTTCTATTATAATTTAAAATAATTTAAGTAAAATGATTAAAAAATTCAAAAGAATAGCATTTTTTAAACCATCAAAAGAACATATTTGGTAACATTACATTACATTTGTAACATTTACTGTCATTAAGTTTAATCCTTGCTAAATAAAAATATTTTCTTTAAACTGACCCCAAATATATATTATCAACATTAAAAAACTGAGCAAAAAAAAAGAAGCACATGTTGACACTAGGAGTTGAATTCAGAGTCATGAAGCATGAAAGGGAAAGGACAGGGGCCAGACGCAGGGCTGCGTTTGGACAAGCTGTGTAAGAAAAAGGTCAGGATTAGTCAGAGGGAAAACACGAAAGAAAAACAAATGACAAGTAACGAGAGAAGAATGGAGAGTGATTTGGCTGGGGTAACAACAAGTAAAACAGTTGCATATGTGTGTGTGTGTTTGTGTGTATCAGGAGTCGGGGGTGGACAAGGAGGATGTATCAGTGTCAGTGGGCGGGTTGGGATTACTTTGAGTTGGCGGGGGTCAGACCACTGACCCTGCTGGTGTATGTTGAACATAAACATGGACAGGACAGAACCCCAGCAGATAATTAGCATGCAGTTGATGTTTCAGGAGCTGGGGGAGCTGGGTAATCACAAGCGGAGTTGAGTTTGATAACCGAGCCTGCAGTGTATAAAACGCACCCCTCACTCGTGGCCCCCAGCGGATCGATACAACACTCCTCACTTCGATTTAACATGAATCTATCTATCTGTATGTAAGTATGTATGTATGTGTCTATAATGTTTTGTTTCGTGCACCATCTTTTATTATAGATTTTTAATTATTTTTATTTTTTCAATAATTTTATTTTACAGTGCATCATGGGATTCCTTCTCTTCAAACTAATTATGCAATGCTATCTTGGAGGGTCCTCATAATTTAAAGAGCATAAATATATATTTTGGGTATATTTTGTTTTGTCCAACATATTTAATTCTATATTTTATGCAACACTACTATAGAATTTGGAGACCCGATAATTTAATAAGCATAAATATTTATTTAGGGTAAAACAGTTTTTTAAAAATGATTTTAAATGAATAATTACTTATATATATATATATATTTTTTTTACAATTATTAATTATATTTTATACCTCATAAAAGCCACCGGATGACAGCACACCTGATGGGGAGGATGTGTAACACTTAATGTATATATGCAATGCTAACTTTGACATCTTAGCAAGTCATTGTCCTCTTGAAATATATCTGCATCATAAATGTGCCTATGATTCTTTAAAATGTTGCCTACAGAGCTTTTGGTACAGAGCGACATTTGACATGTTTTGTGCGTATGTGTTTTACTGTTGAATTTGTGTGACAGTGAGATCAATCCATATAATTGTTCTTTGGAGTCTGAAAAGTTCACATGCAAATCTCCATCCCCTTTTATTTTCCTCTGTTCTCTCTCTCTGTGCTGAGGCCTTGAGTCTTTATGAGGTGGAGAGCCATGGAGCGTCGAGTTGGCCTGCTGTCTGTCATAAAGCAGCAATGTCCCACAAATACCACTACACAAATAAACATTCAAAACATAACTGTCCAAATATGGTTAAGCTTACAACTGCACAGATCCTTGAATCTGCTACATGTATTTGTTTTGCATCAGTTGGGAAATATTTCTGGCACTTACATTTATAATTATCCAGACAATACAAAACAAGCATTTATATGATAATAAAATAACTATCAATGTTATTTTATCAATGAGTCAATGTTTTTTTGTTATAAAATAGTGGAAACTGTACAACAGCCTACTGGCAATTCCATTCACTAAATCAAGCATCACTATTATTATTGCTCATACTTAGGGTTACGGTTTTGATGATACCTCAAATCATGCAGCTTTTTACTCCTCTAAGTGATCAGATTTACAATTTTCAGTGATAATTGGGTCTATTTATCAATAATTATATTGGCCACTTACATCGTCTTCTTTTGACAAAGCATTCCCTCTTATCAGAAGTCGTAGGGCACGGGCTTCCCATTGGAGAGGGATTCTGTAGGACCTTCCTGATCCTTGTTTCTTCGCCCCATTTGAAGCCGCAGGTTTTACCTGAGTGTGAGCAGGGGCCCCATTCGCTCCACTCGCCCACTTCACAGTGCACTAAAACACAGTTAACAAGTTAGTGAAGCCACACACATACAGCACTGTGTCTTGACAGCAGGTGTTATGTTAGAGACTAACCTGTTGGGATGCACTCCATTAAGTCATTGGGCTCAAACTCGTCTGGGCAGACGTGATGACATTGCCCATGCAGTAGGTAGTGTCCCAGCGCACACCTCGTACACGTGTCACTGTTCTGACAGGAGTCGCAGTCCGCAGGACATGCTGTAAAACCATCACACACACACACGCACACGCACGCACGCACGCACGCACGCACGCACACACACACACCACACACACACACACACACACACACACACACACACACACACACACACACAGTTAGCTTCACTAGAAGTACTGCGGAGTAACTAACTGGACAACATTTTTCAGTCTGCTCTCAACATTTGAAAATAACACTACTGAAAAAGGGTACAAAAGTTGTCACTGGTGCGGTACCTTTTCAAAAGGTAATAAAACATACAATTTAGGAATCAATATGTACTTTTAAGGTACTAATATGCACTCTGTAGGGGTAATTAGGGTGGGACAGCTTTTGTTCTGAGAGTGTTCTGCTATTTTCATTATAGTGTAGCTTTTAACAAACTACTTTTTCCAAACTACTTTGCAAAGTCTGAATTATTCTAGTAACAATCATCTATCTAATATGCAGTGAATCAGTTAATTTAGATGGCCATCTGTCTAATATGTAGCAGTGGAAAGTTATATTCATTCTAATAAGTCAGTTCATTAAGATGGTCCTCTATCTAATTTGTAGCTTTTGAAAGTCTGATTCATTTTAATGAATCTGTTCATTCAGACGGCACTTTCTCTAATGTGTAGCTTTTAATATTTTGATTCATTTTAGTAAATTTGTTCATTTGAATGATCCTCTCTCTAATATGTAGCTTTTGAAAGTCTTATTCATCTTAATGAATCGGTTAATTTTGGATGGTCCTCTCTTTAATATGTTGCTTTCAATCATTTGATTAATACTAGTGAATTGGTTCATTCGGAAGGATCCTCTCTCTCATATGTAGTTTTCCAAGTCAGATTTATTGTAGTAAATCGGGACAATCCTTTCTTGAATATGTCGATTTTGAAAGTCTGATTCATATAAGTGAATCACTTTATTCAGATGGTCCTCTCTCTAATTCAGATGGTCTTCATTCTAGTGAACTGGTTCATTCAGACGATTCTCTCTGTCATATATGGCTTTTGAGTCTGATTCATTCTAATGAATTGGTTCATTCGGATTGTCCATTTAAATAAACTGATTAACAAAAAACGATTTACCAATTCATATCCCTGTACTATGTACTATATTTTCACCTCAGTTGTGTAAATGAGGTTTTCATTAGATTTACTATACCTTTATCTGTTCGAGCTTAATTCCATCACCATAATTACGTTTGTTCATGCAAAACCCCTAATTGTTTTTGTGCTATTAAATACAGCTCGAATTAAATGATAAATTATATCACAAAGATATTTTATAATATATTACCCTTTACAATTAGTACCTTCAATGTATTTAGCTACTCTTTGTTTGTAGCTTGTAGTGTAACTAACTACTTTTGAAAAAACAGCCCAGGTAAAAAAAAAAAAAGCACTATTAAATGTATTAAAACGTACTTGAAATTCATATAGTATATTTATAATACAATTGTACTCCTAACATGCTTACTTGAAGTGCATTAAAATGTATTGAATTTCATTTTAATATATTTTTAAAAAGTAAACGAAGTATGTTGGTAATAAATATATGCTTAGTTACGCTTTTAAGAAATATGCTAAAACACAAGTATACTTTTTGTGACATTTTAATGTATTTACAGAAAACATACTTATTTTACTCTTACTTAAAGTATGAGGATTTAGTCCAAGCTTTGAAATCTAAACTGGTGGTCGGCCACATAAAAAGGATGCTAAAAACTAGTCCATCATATCTATGACTGTAAACTGGGCACTCACCAGGGACACACTCTTTCTTGGTATCGCTGACACTCCAATCTGCCTCATCCCGTCCCTCTCCAGGTGAATAAAAAGCTTGGGTTTGCAGGTCAGACAGCCATTGTAAACCGAACAGGTCTGACAGCCTCCCTGGCATCCCTGGGAGCTGACCCCTGAACCCTCTGTGGTAGAAACATCAATTTTACTTTAGGATCAAACAACATGTGTGCTCAAAAAATTATGTATGCAAATGTAAAGATCTGAAAAGTGTAATGGATATATGGGTGACCATATGTCCTCTTTTTCCTAGGCATGTCCTGGCTGGGATTTCTAAGTTGCCTAAAATGTTTGGGTTTTGGCTTTGCTTTGCTTTGTGGTCTGTTGTCGTGGAATAATATATTTCAGATAAACCCGCTGATAAATGGCATGTAAAAACAAACTTCACATTGTGTTTTGCGGTACTCATACTGTATGTGCAATGCCAACTGAATACGAAAACTCCCTTCTCATCATTTCCTGTCCTCTGCACACTTCCTCTGAATAAAAATGGCTGAATATACATGCAAAAAATGTAATTTCACTAAACAGTTTCACATTTCAAAAAATATATAATGCCTTAATATAATGTGTAGCAATCCAAATTTCTGCAAAGGCTAGAAAACCGAACTGAAAGCCTTGCTTCTTCTGCCAGCAGCTAGTTACAAAAAACATACTTGGCATTTACTTGGACATTCTCAACATTTATAAGAACAAACAGGAATGGTGGGTACAACTAAATGATTCCAGCTTCTCCAAGGAAAGAACAGAGCCATCAATTAAGACTACAACAGTGACCATAATGTAGTGTAATAATAAACACGACAGGAAGCACAGTCATCTGTGGATTCTCCTGGCAGAGAAACTAATCAACAGGGACACGTTGCATACCGGGGTTTGCACGCAAACAGCAGCACAGTAGCCTTTATGTTCATAAGCACGCAAACAGAGTGGCCTCACTGTGACAAAAACCCAGACGGAATCAACTAGTCTCCACTGGAGACCTCCAGCTGCAAATACATGCTGAAATGGCCCACCACAAATGCATGACGAAGAGGTTTCTCAATGTCCCAGTGACATATTTAGAAAACACCCTCACTTACAAATCCCTTAAGATAAGATTTACCTTTAAATTATAGAGCTGACTGCTAACCTGACAACCTTCTGGACAGAGCAACTCGAAACAAAATGAGACAATATTTCTGAGAAATAGGCCTGACTGTATTCAAGGAGTTTTGAGAGAATGTTTTCTTCAGTTTATTGCTCAAGGGGTTGTGAATAATATCTATGCACGATGGCCTTGTTGTTTTGGCTTGGGAACTGAAGAAGTCAAAAGTGATTGAGTTTACAGTTACTGTGAGAAGAACAGATGTTCACTGATCTAATCGCATCATACTGTAAAGTACAGTGCAGTACCTTACTAAATTCGGCAGGGTAAAAAAATGGAAGGTGCTCCTCAGCTGCTTCAAGGTGCATCTTTGATTGAAGTCGATCGCTTCCAGGTGTTTCTCAAAGGTCAGTCTCAAATGGTTAAAGGCTCTGCATTTTAGAAGAGACTTACCCGGTCTCAGAGCATCTGGATGAGGGTGAGGTAGGGTAAAATGAAGATTGGTCTAGCTCAACTTCAGAGAGGTTTAAAAAATAGCTTCTACTTTCAGTTTTATTCAATTTGAAATGATATGGCTTGAAAGGATGTTACATATTGAGGATTTTTACAACCATCCACAAACCTGAACAATAAGGCAGCAGTTTAAAAAGTACAGGAAACGAGGATCCCTAACATCACTGTAACACACAGACTTACAAAGTGTCTTTTTACCATTTTGACCCACTATGCAATATTATAAGAGACAGCAATGTTCAAAATATATATAGACACACTAGCATATAAATGTTTGGGGTCGGTAAGATTTTTTAAATATTTTTTGAAAAAGTCTCTTAGGTTCACCAAGGCTGCATTTAGTTGAAAAAAAAAATGCAGTAAAAACAGTAATATTATGAAATATTATTACAATTTAGAATAAATGTTCTATTTTAATATATATTCAAATGTAATGTATTCCTGTAATGTCAAAACTGAATTTCCAGCAGCAATTACTCCAGTCTTCAGTGTCACATGATCCTTCAGAAATCATATACATGTTTTCACTATTACTTTTGATCAATTTAATGCATCCTTATTGAATACAAGCCAAAATAGACAGACAGATAGACAGACAGACAGACAAACAGACAAATAGATGTTTTCAACCTGCTCTTACATTCCATACTACTCAAGTCGGTCTAGGGCATCGTTGTTGTTTTTTTCTGTCTCCCTCCCCTGATTCCCAGAGTTCACTCTTGGCCGCCAGATTGCCATAGATCAAGGATATTCTGTTTGACATATCTAAGCAATCTTTACAACTGCTGTCCATTTGCCCACATGTGTTCCTGCCAAAGCTCTCTAATTCACAGAACCCTGTACACGGAGGAATTCTGCCTGCCCTTGCGCTGCCACAGCCCTTGGGTCGGCTTGCATAACAACCACACGAGCACTCCTGAAATCCGAACGTTCAAAATCGCTTCCCCATGGTTCAAACTCGAAGACCGCAAAAGCAAGCATTCCCAGAATCTATCAGTAAAGCAGTAGTTAAAACTTAATTAAATAACAAAATGTCAGACATCGACATTAAACAAAAGCATTTACTTATTGCCCAAAGACTTGTGGTTTGAGTCAGTGAAGCAGGCCCAAACAATTAATTTCCTGGGGTATTAACAACATGGGGAGGCCACACAAGCAAATACAATTCACTAAAAAACACAGCCATGGCTTTATTCACAAGGAAGTTAGTTACCACATACTGTCATTAGCATTACTCATAAGGCTTCTTTTTGTGGTGACCTCACTTTTTATGTCCTCTGTGACCTAGTACACTCAAATAGAGTATATACTACAAATACAGTAACATTACAAATAAAGCACTCTTTTAAAATAGTCATATGCAAAGAAAATATTCAGATGTTATAAGTATCAGATGTTACAAATTCTTTGGCATTTAAAAGGTGTCTATTTTACATGCAAATCAAAGCCGTGTAGCTTTTACTTGTCAAAGCGGAGACACAGAGACGCACACACAGAAGACAGGAAATGTTTGAGGTCAGGCGACCGTTTGGTCACTCTCTGTGAACTGATAAATTAGTTATAGGTCATTCACCCAAGTTTCTGTCCATCACAAACGTTTCAAAGTCTCTTAATTAAAAAAAAAAAAAAATTTCTCTCTCTTTATTTATTCCTTCTCTTTCTAGCTTGTACTTATTTGAACAATGTCTAGAAACTTGGTATTACAAGCACTTCCTGTATCTGTTTGCCTCTTTAAGAAGAATCGCTTTATGTATCCCCAAATTGTAAGTCGCTTTGGATAAAAGCGTCTGCAAAATGACTAAATGTAAATGTAATTAGCAGCATCTGATGATGGCTGGTGCATACAAATGGATGAAGGTCATCACGTTTTTCACACTTCATTGTCAGTGTCTGCCACCATTCACACACCACCAGCATAGATTTGACCATATTCATAACCCTGCTCACCCATATCTATTAAAAGCATCTCTTTGAAATATTTTGAAATATGTGAATTGTTAAAAAAATATGCTGAAATGAATGAAATATTTCTGCTCTTTAAGGATAACCCAAATCGTTCCCTCTTTAAATTCAAAATAACAGTTGTGTACTGAACTAACTAGCTGTCAAAGTCTGATTAGACACATATTTTTCTTATATGCCACATGACAGCACATAATTAGTATGCTGAAGACAATGTCCTGACCACAGTCCACAATCCAGGTTTTATAAAGAAAAGATGGATAAGGGTTTTGTATTTTGAATTCCATAATATCAGAGTTGAAACAACCCAGTGAGTGCCACAAAGCCACAATGGCATTTTTGCGGCTCCCTGATACCAAAAGCTATTCTGTTGCATCTAATTGGCTTTGTCACCATCTAATTTGGACCATGTTTATGCATTCATTCTAATCGAGCCTTTCGAGTCCTATTTGCTTACCTTGCTTGTTAAAATAAAAATCATACTCAATTACACAGTTCTGGAGCTTGTCATGCATGAATTGCTTATTTCAGAGCAATTCAGAGTTTATCTCTCTGTAAACCAACAATATTCATATAAACACTTCCATCTAGGGCCATAACCACCATAGACAGCGAGGGGGACATGACCCCCAAATTACACATGGTCCCCTTACAATCCTGAGTATTTGGTTATAGCCTCGCCTTCATCAGTAATACATCTGATTAAAATGGTCTTTTGAAAATGTAATTTTCATATGTCGTACTGTCATATCTCTGACTGTCATTGTTAAGTGTTATATTAGGTCAGATTTGTTACAATCGTTTAAATCAAGTTCGGATTGTTTTATTGTGCTAAAAAACGCAAAAAAAAAAAAGGTATTTTGAACGAAATGAGGAATTTCTTATCATGTAACCTTTAACTAAATCTATGTAACTTTTTAACATGTACAAATATTTTATGTGCTCAGTTCAACTATAAAGATGGTCCTGGACGGGGTGAGAGAGGTTCGGGCCATGAACTGTAAAACCAAAAACAACACTTTTTTTTTCCCTAGGATATACTCGACTCTGTTGCAAACTGGAAGAAAACAGGAAACTCGCTGTGCTTCTGTTAGTACTGAACTAACTTACTGATATCTCCGCGAGCAGCAACAGTCAACAAACGGACCAAGCGCACTACAAAGGGTTTACTGCGTAATGTAGTGGCCGCTAGAGAGCGATCCAAACAAGACATTGGACTGGCCATTTGATGCTATAGACGAGCAGTGCACAACGAATGCACAGGCTAATAATGGTGTGCAAATTCATACTTTCATGTTCGCACTGATCACAACAAAAATAGCACGAGACAGTGAAGCAAAATACGACTAAAACTTTACTCGTTAATGAAAGGTACGTTAACATAAGAACCGTAACGTAACCTAAAACAAAATTTAAATGACAAAATCAGCAGTGTGTCCCTTGCCGATAAGTTATGTGTCCGAATCAAACCTCACAAGTGTCTAAAATGAAACACTGTCACTGTCGTGACACCTTTTCACGCGTCTTCTAAGCTTTTACCTCAACGGAACATTTCCCATCAGAAGTTTATCTAGGATGCCTAAGCAGCTGTTCTGTCCTCACAGTGGGATACAAGTGAAATATTCCTCAAATGAAGCCATCAAAACAAAACAATGAGGATCAAAAACAGGCTTTGGTGACAAGCGCAGTTTCACTGAGAGACTGGCTCATCTCAAGCAACACTACGCTGTTTGCTAATCACCAATAAAACCGAACCCCTTTAAAAAACAGCCAAAGTATTCCACGCTTTTTTCTTCAGATTTTCAAATTGTATAAAATAGTTTTAAAAACATAAAGTTTAGAATCACTGAGAAAATAGCTTGATTTACTGTACTATTTAAAATGTTTGCAATACACTTTTAACTGGACAGGCGGTTTCTTATACAATGTTCACAGTACCATACTACTTTTATTTCATATGTGGATCATAGAGGCCATATTGAATTTTTCCCAAATGAAAACGAGGCTGTGGAGAACAGAAGTAGCCTAAAGACTATTCAATGGTTTGTGAACTAACACTGGCATCAAAATAGCCTAAATAAATAAAAATAAATAAATACATAAATAACTTGACATGACATAGGACTATTAAAATACGGCGTGTACCCTAAGTAAAGTCTACGTACTATTACTATTTTAGCATATTTAATTAAAAACACCTAATTAATATTTAATTAATATTTGCCTATAGGCCTAGTGCATTCACTGTAATGTTTCATAGCCGTTGGTCTATTTCCATATAACACACACACACACACACACACACACACACACATATATATATAACTGCCTGAAGAGCTCAGAGACAGAATTGTGGCAAGGCACAGATCTGGCCAAGGTTACAAAAAAATTTCTGCTGCACCTATTTTAGCATATTTAATTAAAAACACCTAATTAATATTTAATTAATATTTGCCTATAGGCCTAGTGCATTCACTGTAATGTTTCATAGCCGTTGGTCTATTTCCATATAACACACACACACACACACACACACACACACACATATATATATATATATATATATATATATATATAAAATTGGTGCGATAAGTCAAACCCTCACACCTCATAAAAACTGCCACAGTTGGCGCACAGCACACTTGGCAACCCAGACTATTTGTCACAAAATACAAACGGAGAAAAACAGTTGTCATTAGAAAACATATAGGCCTACATTTCGGTAGATCTTTCAACTGCTGAGAAATATGTAACTGCTTTTTCTCAGTTGCATATGGTTATAACAACAGGAAATGCTTAGAGTGTCGAGTCCACTGATTTTCTTTTTAGCTTTTGAGTTTTATATAGGCTTATGCAGTGAGTGGCACATATTAATCTTCAATAAATAAATAAATAAATAAATATATAAACATGTTAACAATTCTCATAGTAAACCTTAACCGTGTCCTATCACCTGATAATTAGGCCTATGCCATATCATTTTCCCAAAAGAGACTTTAACTTATAAAACAATCATTTAACGTTTCAAAAAGTATGACATAGAATGTATTTAAAAACATAATGATTACAAAATGAAAAAAAAAAAAAAACGATTCACACAAACAGGCAGTAAGAGACGTGCAGGTGTGCGCAAAGCATCAGATCAGCTGCGCGTAGAACTTACGTTTGTGTAGCCGGTGCCTGGAGCCGTGATGCTGACAGTTTGTGTATTCCATACAATGCAAGATCAAAACAATGGAGATCAGTTGTAATTGCATAGTAATCAGGGGAATGATGCTTGTCCCGTCAATTTCAATGTCCCTTATCGCACTTTGATCTGTGCAATACTCAATATGTTATTCCTAAACCGGGCAGAAGCCCCAGCTGTGCTCACGCGCAAGAGAAACAGAATTTTCAATGGCCCAAATGCACCTGGGCCGATTCGGCAGTAACATATTGGAGGCAATCCACATTTGTGCCACTGTGAGATATCCAAAGAGAGAGCCACTCATTCCATGGAAACAATGGAAGTGTTAGTTCTCCATCCAGCGCACTGTAAGCAAAACTTAAAGATGGGGAGGAGGGAATCAAATTAAACTGGCATGGTGATAAAGTTGGATTGTCGTCTTGAATTACTGTATGTATTCCCCGCTGTGATTCCACACGGCACGTCCAGGTGAGAAGGTTACTTTATTTAGTGAGCCTAACATGTAGGAGGTCCTTGCGTCATCCTCATCACAGCATCTCGTGGCGCTTTATTTCTGAACAGTCACCGAGACGTCGCTCTTCTCTATTCAACCTCGATAGCTCACAGTTTCACGGTTGAGCAATTCACTATCTCTCCCTTTCTCTCGCCTCCTCTCAGCTCGCATGCTCGTCTGGTAACTGACGACTTCAGCTCTCTGCCGTCTCTTTCCCCTCTCTGAACGCCAAAGTTTATTTAGAGGGCGAGCCCCCCACGTCAGACACCTCACGGGCTACCAGCACTCGCTTTTTTTTTTCATCATATCACGTTTTCCAAAACTCGAGAACTCGATGAATGGAAAAATTCGACAGACAGACAGATAGATAAAAAAGACAGACAGACAGACATATAGATAGATAGATAGATAGATAGATAGATAGACAGACAGACAGACAGACAGACAGATAGATACATAGATAAATCACACTTAAACACATTTATCCAAGAAGAACTTAACCAAGAAATTAATCAACAACAAATTAATTCATTATTTTTAGTAAGTTATTTACATCTAAATTTACATCTACTTGGATTACATTATATTTCAGGTTCCCAATATTATCCAGATATGAATCCTATATTCAAAATACATCTCTGTAAAATGAACTGCCCTGTGAGGCTGAACATATGGTTGCGATAATAGAGGAAGTTCCATTGTGATCCTCTAGAGGGGGTCAGAGCTACAAGAGCCACAAACTGCACACAGGCAAATACACTGCCTGGCTTTTGTTTTATACGGTGGCCGAGAGAGCTCAACGCGCTGCAACTTAAGAAAACACATGCAAATTGAAAAAACACCAGCAAATTAAGAAACCATCTTCATCAGTTTGACAACACACGCGCTGCAAATCCTCACAACACATGCAAACGAAGAAACGCGCTGCAAATCCTCACAACACATGCAAACGAAGAAACGCGCTGCAAATCCTCACAACACAGCAGCGCGTTGAGCTCTCTCGGCCACCGTAGTTTTAGCCCGTCTGAGATGCATTTTCAGTTGATATGCAGCACTGGCCACATAAAAACAAATCCTTGTATTTTTGTGTGTGCGCTGTGGAGAATAAACAATGGTGGTGATTACTGGTGTACATGAGAGCGCTGCACAGCGCAGTGGTTCCCTCTTCTCCCACAGGGAAGCTTATTTACACGTCTGGCAGTGGGACGGGGAGGCCTGCTTTTCTTAACCAGCGTGTTGATGTTTATAAGAATATGAGGTGGACCAATGTTTCCCCTGTTGTGGCTGCAACATAAATCACAATGGATGCTGAGGGGGAAAATGCCGGAAATTTTAGAGCACTCCTTCTAGTAAAGCGCCATTTTATACCACTGGAGAGGGAGGTTGCTTTTCAGATTAGAGAAATTTAACTGCCGTTTTTTTTTTCTTGATTATTCGTTAATGAGTAGTCTTTGGTGAATTCAGCTGTAAGGGATAAAACATGGTTTAATCTGTGGTTGTCGATGTGGGGGGTGGACATTCCAAAGGAGTTGATCTTCATATGGGAAGGGGGGACAGAATAAAGCCCCTCTTTGTGCCCCCTACTCCTATAAATTAGTCCCAGCGACAAGCTCTAATGGGGAGCAGGGAAGAGGAGGTGAGGTCATTTGGTCACTCTATGTGACGGCCGATGAGAGAAGCCGTCAGCAGCCTGAAATGAAGTCGGGCAGGTGCACCAAGGAGCAAAGGTAACTGAAAATGTGTGAGGTCTGCAATATCACACATGGAGGTAGTCTGCGTAAATGGCAGCATGGATGCTTACTGTGCTACATTTGTCTAATCCTGTCTAGGAAGACTGGACACAGTACATTTTTATTACAGGACCTTGTTGCTCCATGAGACATTAGGAAGTGGACCACATAGCTCCACGTTCTCTCATCCATCCTGATCCCATCACGTTCTCCACCCATAAACCTCACAGACAAGAGATCCCAGAAACAGGGAACGGTGTGATGTGCTATTGTGCAGAGCTGATCTAATAAATAGACTGTTGAGTCATGAAATACTTGTATTTGGAGTCAAGGGGATTAAAACAGCAGTGCATAAGGTAGTTAGTGGTACTGGAGCAGGAAGGATCAAGTTTGGTGGGGGGAGACAGGAGAGGATCGAGATTATGCCATGTGCTAAGGACAGATAATCAAGGGTTTGGGCCTGTCAGCTGCATAAGCAAAACATAAACACTGGGAAGTGGTGAGTGACGTGCAAACTCGCATGTATGTGTGCGCTGTGGTCCACAAACTCACTTTCACCTGCTCGCTGAAATCCATAGCAGAATTTAAGGTCTTCTGACAGAAGTTCCAGAACAGCAGGGTTGCATGTAATTCAGAATTGAGCATGCCTTTTAAATTGCAATTCAATAGCTAAATTTAAAACAGGATGCAAAATTGTGATTTGAAATTGAATACAAAGTAGAATATACTAAATTGAAATGAAATTTAACTAAGTTTTTCGTCTTTAAAAGGCCTTATGAACACAGATAGACAGACAGACAGAAAGATAGACAGATAGAATGAAAGAAAGAATAAGTAGCAAATGAATGCAGAATTGCTATTTGAATTTGAATATAAAAAAGTTAAATAAATTGAAATAAAAAATTATATTTTATTTATTAGATTTTTTATCAATTATATTTTTTCATCAACACATTTTTAACTAGAAAAGACTTATGAGCAACAATAGATAGATAAGATTAGTATCACATTTAATAAATTCAATAATATTACATTTATAAATCAATATATTTAATCATTTGAAGTTCAAAAAAGAGAAACAGTCCCCTAATGACTTGCATAGTATGGAAAAAAATACTATGGAAGTAAATGGCTAGCGTCAGCTTCTTGGTAACCAACATTCTTCAAAATATTTGATTTATTTTGTTATTTTTTTGTGTTCCACAGAAAAAAAGACTGATACAGGTTTGGAAACAAGTATAGGGTATATAAATTATGACAAAATTGTCATTTTTGTGTGAACTATCACTTTAAGTTGGCCAGAACTGCCTAAAATCGAAATAAATCAGAGTCTTGCTCATAGAACGCTATGTGGTGCACTGCTTCTTTAAGCCTGACCGCTGCAACATCAAACACATGTACCTAATAAAAGTGTGAGCTCTTTGAAATCAATCTAATCTGAGACAACAGACTGTGCAAAGCCTACAACATACGCAGACTTGAGCGGGATTTGCAAGCTGCTGAATTCCTATGGCGAGATTCCTGCTACTCGCTACAGCAGAGTCGAACCCACAGCGCTCTAGAGCTTTAATCACGGCAGTTCCAACACTTCATTCAGTATCGCTGTTGCCAAGCAACCCGTGAGCCAACCTGGGCCATTCCGAGTGAAGGGATCGGCTGTCTATAAAGGCTCTGGTGGTTTATATTAATCAGCATGATGCCGAGATTCTTTCATTTTGATTAAGGTTCCTCCCCACCTCCTGACAGGTGGTCTGTCTGTCCCAGGCTGCCCTATTGTCCTGCAGTAATCACTCTCTGCCCTGGACATGTCAGGGAAGAATGGGGAACAATCATCCCGCTGTGTGAAAGTCTGCAGTTTTTCTGTCAGGCCAGTACGAGTGTTGTGTTTTGGCCGCCCTTGACCTCTCTCGCGTTTGTTTGTTTGCACTTAACCACTCATTATAGTGGGGATTTTATGATGCCACCCTCCAACTTTTTTACAGGCTCTTAATGAGACGGGGTGAGAGAGAGCAGGGACATCTGGAAGCACAGCTGACATCCACTGAGTTTAAAAAGGAGTAAAAGAAATAGACAGCACACAACTCAAGGGAGTCAATAAGTCAAAACTTATGCACCAGCTCAGCACAGATGTTCTGCTTGTCAGTAATTCAAGCTCAACAGCTACATTTGAAATCTGTTTGCTTTGATACACCTATTTCTGACAAAACTACTGAAGTTTTTTTTTTTTTTTAACTACATCATCTGTTGACATCAAAATACAGTTCACACCAAAAATGAAAAATCTGCCATCATTTACTCACTCTCATGTCGTTGCAAACATTCTTTCATTCTTTAGGTCCATATAATTGTTTATATAAATTAATTATAAATGTTTATTTCAAGTGTTAGTAAATTTGTTACATTTTTGTTTTTCTTAAATATTTATATTTAGCTTTAATTTATTTTTATTTCATTTTCAGTAATTTAGTACTTTTATATTAAATACATTTTATTTCAGCCCAGACAATTTTTTTTTAAATTTTCATCTAATATTCATCTAATATTTTTATTTTATTTAATTTCAGTTTTATTTCAATTAATGAAAACATATAATAGTTTTAATTTTAGTTAAATATAACTACACTGGTATTCTGAAAATCGGTGGGGTTCAATGTCCAGTGATGTCCTTCAGAGTGCCTTTTTTAGTGTTCCACATAACAAAGAAAGTCATACACAATTGGAATGACATGAGGGTAAGTAAATGATGACAGAAGTTACATTTTTGGTTGAACTTAAAAGGATAGTTAACCTTCAGTTGCCGGTCCCCATTGACTTGCATAGTGTTTCTATTTTCTCCATACTATGGAAGTCAATGGGGACCAGCAACTGAGCGTAAACTATCCCTTTAAGTCTGGTTATTGCTACATTAATTTTTGTTGGATCAGTGCATCAGCCAATAGAATAATCGCAAATCCAGTCTTGCTATAATGACATAACTAAATGGCTAAAATTGTACATTGGTATACTGTATCAAAAGTAATAGCATAAATGCAAACACACATGCACAAGCAAGTGCATAGGCACATGAATACACATAGAGCCAATGTTGTGTGTATGTGCAGTTGTGGCGTTCCTCTGCCAGAAGTTTTATATTTTCCACTTTTTCAGCATGAAGTTCAAACTGTGGAATGACTCTCTTTTGGTGCTATTAGCTTACTTTATTTGACTGGGAATCATTCTAGCACCAAGTGTACTGACAGGATACTTAAACACAGAACTCAATAGAGGACAGAAAAAAAGGTCATGGAGGACAAAAAAACAACAACCCTGAGAACACTGCCCCAATCTGAAAATTAAGGGGATAGTTCACCCAAAAATGAAAACTCTGTCATCATCTAGTTACCCTTATGTTGCTCCAGATGCATGTGACTTTCTTTCTTCTACATTTTGAACATGACACATTTAGACCGGTTGTGTGAATTGGACCATTCAGATCATTCAGATCTGACTCAAAAGATGAATTGGACATCGCATCGCTTTTCAAGACCTTTCATAAATGTACAGAGATTTTCTTCAAAAGTTCACCTCTTGTGTTCCATGGAAAAAGTCATACAGGTTTGGAACAACATGAGGGTGAGTAAATGATGACAGATTTTTTTTTTCTTGAGTGAACTATTCCTTTAAAGAAAAACTGTTTTTTTTTTTAAATATTATTTTGTTCCAGCCTTAAAATGTTAAAGACCTTATCAGCCTGCTGAAAAACAATGGAACATGAACTATTCAGAAAAACAAAACCTTGCTTTCCATTCGGTGTTTGCAATGGAAACTTGTGAAATGAAAAACAGACTAATTTCACCTCTTTGACTGTGCTGTGGCAGAACCACCTTTAATAATACCACATGATTGAGTGGAATGGAAATTTTCTGTCCCTAAAATGTCCATAAAACGAGCCCCCTGCCCATTACAAATAAAGCTGTACTGGGCACACTTGTGCCTGTTGAGCCAGTGCCTTTTTTTTCTATTTTTCTTTTTGCCTTCTGTACCAGTTTCTCACTCCTTAAACATCAGGTCTGGATGCCCTATGAAAACATGCTAATTAGCGTAAGTTGCTCTGCTACGATTTTGTCTGGGTCAGTTTTGGGTCAACAACACCTTAAACCCTTCATCGCCATATTATAAACCCACAAGGTATTTCACAAAACCATGCAACTAATTGTGGCCTGAAGCACTTTGCTAGAAAGTCTATAAAAAAAAAAAAAAAAAAGACTGCTTGTTATTCATACCACTTAAACAAATCTAATCTTAAAAAAATGCCTCTAATGTTTAGTTGTTAATCATTAGCACCTTAAGCTAAATTAAACTTGAATCAATAGTTGTTCTCAAACAATGCAGAACCCTAAAAGATGCCTGTTTTAAATTAAGCCGGGACTTTTGGCACTTAAGTTACATGGTCTTTGTATTTCATAATTTGAAAGAAAAATAAAAGTGTTGAAAGTTGTTAAAACTCAGTGGCGCTAATAACATTCTTAAAAGCCCATCATATAAAACATATATCAAAGACCTATAAAACAGTGTGATTCAAGGAATGTGTTTTTATTATCAAAACCTACCGAATAATTAAGACCAACATTGGTGGAAACTAATGGCCACAAGACTGGCCTCGCTAGGACTGACTGACGTGACAGGGTGCTGATCGATCACGACAGGGCAAGGAAACACATGTGTGCCGTGTGTTGGGTACAAGAGGTCCATAAAAAGCCCCTGCCTGACTGCTGGGGTGGAGAATGGCGACTTTTGGCTGTTTATGGCGAGTGATAATAGCCCCTCCATAAAACAAACCCTGTGCTAATTACGCTGGTGGTCACACAACATGACGACATGTTTTAAACATTATCCAAACACAATCAAAAAATCACAATCTATCTATCTATCTATCTATCTATCTATCTACAGTATATGCATATATGTATATATGTATATATGTGTGTGTGTGTCTGTGGGTATATAAGAAAGTAAGTCATACAGGAGTAGAAGAACATGAGGGTGAGTAAATGATAATATGTTTTCACTTTTAGGTGAACTATCCCTGAAAGATATTCCTAAAGGAATGATATTTACAAAAATAGTTTTTGTAATATGCAGTACTGTGCAGTGAACTATATTTTCAAAGTGCAGATCATCTGGATTCAGATGGCAGGAAATATCTGCAGACTCTGCTGTGCAGAAAACAGCTCTGATGATCTAACAGCATGATCTGGAAGATGGGGGCACTCTTTAAGCACGACCCAGAGATGAACAATTTCCAAACAAATGTTTGTCTTATTTTTAAACTTACTGGAATTTTGTAATGGCCAACAGGTGGCAAAGAAAGAATGTGTATATATATAAATCTTACATTTTGAAAGGTATTTTCTTGCCCCTTTAAATAGTTTGTACTTGCGATTGAAGGTTTAAATTAAATCTATTTAATATATAATAATATTTTAGAAATTATTTTATTTAAAATGTGTTGTTTATGTATATTTTAAATAGATTTTGGCCAGAAAATAATATATTTAAGTTTTTGTTGTATATCACTGCCATAGAGATATACGATATATAGACCCCCTTGGTATGAAGTTCAGGCCAGTATAATATTAGTTGCTTAGGAAGATGAATAAGAGCCAGGAAAACATAAATGTGCAGTTACTTGCTGCTTAGCAGTTAAGTTTGTAGTGCAGGAGGTCCTGGATCTAACTCCAGATACTGGCTGACTTGGAACAAAAGTATCCCTCTTGTTTTATCAAACACACAACTAACAAATTAACTGTGTTCGCCAGACTTCTCGAGATTCTGGTTCACTCATTTCAACTTTACCAACAATACAGTTCAGACCATCACCTATAGCCCTAATATAAAAAGCTGTTCCTTATTTGGTTAGACAATCTCTTTGTCCATCCCTTATCCTGGCGGGTGCTTGGATCTCAGGACACTGCAGATAAAAGCCTGACTGGCCATAAAGACTTATTTATATTTTCTAGCATCAATAAAGTAATCATCCTCCAACTATTTAATCTACTAGATTTTAATGCTGGCTGTTAGGAGAAAGAGATTTATGAGCGCTGTGAGGTGTTTCATGAGAATGGAAAAACTCAGCCTTAACAGCGACCTGGCACGCCACTCGTCCAAACCCTCGACTAATGTCCTCTCTTTTCAGTTTTACTGTCCACACAAAGCCCCAAAAGGAATATTAGTCTGTCCATCCATGATCCAGTCCTCCCAGAAGTCCTCTTCCTGCCACACGTGCTCGTTCTGAGTTGTAAAATGCAGGCCTGTAAATATACTGTCAACGGTTACAACTACAACAACAAGAGAGCTTTTACAGCGATGGAATAAAATACTGATACACCATCTCAATCCACGTGCTTATGCTAAGTATGATTTTTTTTAAGATCAGTAAGATTTTTTAGAGGAACTTAATTCCTTTATTCAGCAAGGACGCAGTAAATTGATTAAAAGTGACAGTAAAGATATTTATAATTTTACGAAAGGTTTCTATTTCAAATAAGTGCTGTTCTTTTGAACTTTCTATTAATCAAAGAATCCTGAAAAAAATATATCATGGTTTCCACAAAAGTATTAAGCAGCATAACTGTTTTCAACTGATAATAATAAGAAATGTTTCTTGAGCACAAAATCAGCATAATATATTTTTTGAAGGATCATGTGACACTGAAGACTGGAGTAATTGCTGCTGAAAATTCAGTTTTGTATCACAAGAATACATTGCATCTTAAAAAACCCTGTTTTTTTAATGCTTTTTTTTTGTCTTTGGATAGCCTCCTTAATAACTATATGCTTTTGTTCTATGGAAAAGAGCCGCCAGAACATTCTTGAGGTTTGGATTGACATGACAGTGAGTAAATAATGACATAATTTTTATTTTTGGGTGAAATATTAATTGAAATAGTAAGTATACATGTATAGATGTACAAATGTGCTCATCAACTAAATGAAAGTTAATGTACCCACTAAGTAAAAGTGTATAAAGGCAATAAAGAGACCGAGCGCAAAGTGAACTTTGCAAAACTGTCTGTAAATGTACATCAGTGTAAATGTGTTGACCCCAGTGCTAAGCAAGCAATGTTTTCTGCTATCTGATGAATAACTCATACAGTCTGTGACTGGAAAAGGTCAGCACGAAAGCCCTACACGCTCTCCACCGATACTCCGAGCAGATAAACAATCCTTTCATCTCGTCCCACTGTAGCTGTTACAGGCCAGTCCCCTGTCATCTCATCTGGAGCACTGAGCAAACATAGCTGCCGTTCCTGTCTCTATGCGCTCTTCATGCTCTAAAGTGAGTGTTATGTAAATCAGGCTTCAGAAGTAATTAAGTCGCAGATCACCTTTGACCAGACCTGCAGAATCCAGTCTGGTCTAGGTCTGACTGCTGCCTGCCACATAAAAATGGATGTTACAAATATAGATTGTTGTCATGCAGTTGGGAACTTTTATTTCATGACCTAAATTAGGGCTGCACGATTAATCGCATGCGATATTTAACGCGCATCTCGTCAGAAAGCCGGTTCTGTTATCAGCGGTAAATCTCCATCACCTGCGTGCTTTCACATTGAGCAGCATTAACTACACAGAGCCGTTGTTCACTGATGAGTTGCGCAAAAAATCGCGCGAATATGAACGTGGTTTAGCGCAGCTCGTTAGTGAACAAATCCACGTGCTGCCCTGCAGAGTGCAAAAATATATACAACAGAAAACTCCCTTGATATAGAGACATTATTGTTCATCACTGTTGCACATCAGCTCACTGTTTGCACTGTTTCTGCATTATTTACATCATAAACAGCACACAAGACATTTAAAATTCATACTCAATAATGAAAAAAAATTATGAAAAAATAAACACATGCTCATGTTTCATAAAGTATATAAA
>NW_015553403.1:776205-781978 GCF_001515605.1 Sinocyclocheilus anshuiensis
TATGCTAAGTATGATTTTTTTTAAGATCAGTAAGATTTTTTAGAGGAACTTAATTCCTTTATTCAGCAAGGACGCAGTAAATTGATTAAAAGTGACAGTAAAGATATTTATAATTTTACGAAAGGTTTCTATTTCAAATAAGTGCTGTTCTTTTGAACTTTCTATTAATCAAAGAATCCTGAAAAAAATATATCATGGTTTCCACAAAAGTATTAGCACAAAAATATAAACAGCACATTTGTTTTCAACATGAATAATTATAAGAAATAAGCACAAAATCAAAATATTAGAATTTCTGAAGGATCTCCAGTGACACTGAAGACTGGAGTAATGACTGATGAAAATTCAACTTTGACATCACAGGAATAAATTATATTTTGTAACATATTAAAATAGATTGCAATAAATTGTAATAATATTTACTGCATTTCTGATCAAAGCGACAAATAAAAAATATTACAGACCCCAAACTTTTGAAATGGCAGTGTACATATAATACTAAAAAAATGATAGTTTGACATGCTTAAATAAATAAATAAATAAAAATACAAATACAATTACTAAATTAAATATAATAGATGCATTTAATATTATTCTCTTGTTCCAGTGGTGGAGGCTTTACTCAACATTTTGCAAGCTATAAAAGCATGTAAAATAGATTAATATTGAATGCATTGAAATAAATTAGCTTTATTTTAATGTTGAATTCCCTTATGTTTGCATGTGCTTTAGGTTGCCGACCCTTAATATAGACAATCAAAGTTGGGTAAAGGTGTTGGTGAGCTCAAGCATCAGAGCTCCACATCATAGTAATGTAATCTGAGGTGCCAGCACATGCCATACCAGTTAAATCAGTATCCTAAGAACTCACAGCATGATATTCTGAGGGAAGATGCATGCTTCAGGTGGCAGGATGCAGAGGTTTCTAAGTTGTGTCTGTGGCAGGCTGCAGTTTGCCCTTGTGGAAGCTTGTATTTCAAACACTGTTTGAAGAAGTTTAGAGTGAAAACAAGTCAACAAACACCACAGCCCTACTGAATGACCACAAACACACACATTCTCTGTGTTACAGTTCGCCAACACCCCGCATAAAGGCAGACAATGCTGTCTCAGAGCTCCCGTTGAGAACTGTCATCAGTCGGAAGCTCGGCGATGACATTCACTCGGCGCAGAGAGAAAACGTACTGTTCCCCAGAGAAAGAGAGAGAGAGAGGTTGAGAAAGTGGAGGATGCAGAGTGAGGAGAGGGTGAAAAGCAAGGGCGCGAGAGAAGTGGATAGAATGGATAATGAACAAGAAATCAAAAGGGGACAAACAGGGATCAGCAGCTTTTCCTTGCTCACCTGTGTTCAAAGGCCAGGCCCTAGCCCAGTCTCCCAGGGTCATGCCTCATTGGAACACAAACATCCTGCCCGGCCCATGTGGCTTTTTATCTGCTCCCTTCCCTGCCCTCCCCTACACCATTGCAACCTGTAACCATATCCTACCTGCAGCGTATCCCTTACAGGCATTCATCAACATCAGCCATTAAGGCCTGTTCTGAGGAGAGAAAAAGCTAAATAGAATTTTGAGATATAGGGAAAATTTTTTATATTAGTTAACATCTAGATATGGGAACGGTAAAAAAAATGTACCGATTACGGTTCCTCTGTGGTTTTTTAACAGTTCTTGTACTTTTAAGGAATAAATATTTGGGGGGAAAATGCAATTCCATTGACATTGCAATAAGCTATGTACCGTTCCAAAAAATATTTTACTGTTTTTTGAAAAAAACATCTCTTATGCTTAACAAGGCTGCATTTATTTGATCAAAAATATAGTCATATTGTGAAATATTATTACAATTTAAAATGACTATTTTCTATGTTAATATATTTTCAAATGTAATCTGAATTTTCAGTAGCCATTACTCCAGTCTTCAGCGTCACATGATCCTTCAGAAATTATTTTAATATGTTGATATGGTGTTAAAAATGTTATCATCAGTGCTGAATGCAGTTGTGTTGCATAATGTTTTTTGTGAAAACAATAATACCATTTTTTTTCAGGATTTTTTGATAAATAGAAAGTTCAAAAAACAGCATTCGTTTGAAATAGAAATATTTTGTAACATTATTAATATGCCTTTATTGTCACTTTTGATCGATTTAGTGCATTCTTGATTAATAAAAGTAATATATATTTTTTAAAAAGACAAGAGCACAGGGCTGTATCAGAACTAGATGCCACCAGCACCCTCTGTTTAGCCAGTTTCCGGAAAGTTCCAAACTTTTACCTTGAATGAACAGTAATTACATGCCGGCTGGCACATCAGATAGAGAACCTCCTTGGGCAATGGAGAAGTGTCAGTCAGACTATACATACAGATAGAGAGACAAAGAGAGAGAGAGAGAGAGAGAGAGAGAGAGAGAGAGAGAGAGAGAAAGAGAGAGACAGCGAGAGAGAGAGAGAGAGAGAGAGAGAGAGAAAGAGAGAGAGAGAGAGATGTTGTTAAGAGAGGAACCAACTCTTCCTTTGTCCCTTTGCTAAATAGAGACTATTTTTATCTGCCAAAACAAAGAATGTGAACATGCATAGGAAGTCATATTCTGCTCCTACAACATCTGGTGACTGGGTCAGCAATACATTCTTACATCTTGAAAGAAATTATTAAAACCTAGAAAGTGTGTTCTGAGTGGTTGTTAAAGTGATAAGCTTTTGGAAGTATTTGCAGTCAGAAATTTTCAATGAATGTCTATAGGTTGATGATCAGATTTGGGAAAAATGTTAATTTAATCAGACAATCAAGTTAAAACAGGCTGCTGGACTTCTACTGGATATAGCCTGAAAGCTCTAACAAGAGAAAGATTTAGAAATTTTGGTCTCAGATTAGAGATTTTTAAAAAGCCAAGTTTCTACAATAACAGTTTACACATTTATTACAGTGTACGTATTCAAAAAAAAGCGAGTCTGTTTATGACTGTAGAGTTTTTCAAGATTTCACAAGAGTTTGTGAATTTTGTCTCTGCTGTTCATGCTCTCCTGTGTTGTTGTAGGTGATGACAAAACCATGAGTCACACATTGAACAACAGGCCAACAAATACTCAGGAATGTCTTCGAGGTGGTAAAACATTTTTCTAAACCAAACTGTTCAGTACTGGAGATTTTCAGCATTCTCACCAACATCAGCTCAATAAAACTGGAAAATATGTTTAAGATACTTTTTTAGTGACAAAGCTAAAATGTATTCGTCACATGCATTTGGATTATCAATGAAAGGACGGCAAGAAAACCTCTGTTAAGAGCAGCTACAGTAGTTATACAGGATCTGTAAAAGCTCAAATTTGACCACTCAAAAATTTATATATACTGTTCAAGCGGGTCAGAAAGATTTTCTTTAAAACAAATTATGCATTAAATTGATCAAAGTGACAGTGAAGTCATTTATAATGTTACAAAAGTTGTCTATTTCAAATAAATGCTGTTCTTTTGAACTTTCTATCTATCAAGGAATTCTGAATAAATGTTGCCTTATTAAATGTATTATAGTTTTTACAAAAATATTAATTAGCACAACTGATGAAAAAAAGTTACTTGAGCACCAAATAAGCATATTAAAATGACTTCTGCAGGATAATATGACACTGAAGACTGGAGAAATTCAGCTTTGACATCACAAAAATAAAGTACATTTTACAGTAAAATATATTATCATAGAAAATAGATATTTTAAATTGTAGTCATATTTTACAATATTGTTATTTTTACAATATTTTTTTTATCAAACAAATGCAGCCTTGATGATCATAAAAGACCTCTTACAGAATTACAGAATTCTTAAATCTTAAAGACCCCAAACTTTTGAAAGATAGCCTATATACCATATATGGCAGCTATTTTGATGGATAGCATTAATCATATTTGCTCTAAAAAGCTCTGACCCAGAGGACTTTATCGGGCAAGAGGTGTGCAGGCATTTTTGTGTGTATATGGGTTTGATGTGTGTCTGTGTTTGCTGTAGGGCCATTCCTTCACCCCTATGAGTGCAAAGCAGATTAGGATGCCCCCATCAAACTTTACACCTTCTTTACCCCACCACGCTCTTTTGCCTTTCCTCTCTAAACATCTTCAGCAAAGTTGCAACAGATCCAAAATTCTTTTGTGCCCTAAGTGAACCAAACAAATGTTGTTTGGGTCTGGATATGGACAGGCCGTCTTTCCAGCATCAATAATAGACAATATTAATCAATAATAACCATTGATTATACACAATACAGTTTAATCACCACTGATGGAAATGAAGCTTCAATGGTTTGAGGAAGCATTCCTTCCGCTGTTGTATGTACTCAACAGACCAGATGTAATTGGTTGTAGTTAATGTGGTTTTCCTGAATCAGTGCACTGCTGTGGCCACAGATAAGGAGTTCTACCATCTACCCATATCCCCCCATTTCCCATACTTTCACTGGGCCAGAGACAGGGCTTTGATTGGCTGAGCTGATAGCCCTAGGCCATGCTTTTCACAATACTACTATTATCTTTCTATTTCATACAATTTTTCTTGTTCAGTCTCTGCAGACCCAAAAACTGTGGTGTCAGGAATATAATAATTTACCTTTGTTCTTGTGAAGCATTATGAAATTACATATACACTCTAAAAAATGCTGGGTTAAATATAACCCAGCGCTGGTACGAATACAATTTAATCTCTCTAAATTGAATTTTGTTCTAAAAATAAATGTACAGTCAACTGGTTATCAATATAAATTTCAAAAGGGTGATCAGGACGCCAACTCGAGAGACAGGTTACTCAGACAAACAAACAAACAAACTAACAAACAACTCACCTACCTATCTAACTACATATCAACCTTCCAACCACCCATCCATCCATCCAGCTGACCAAACAAACAAACACACAAACAACTTACCCAATATCAACCATCCATCCAACCAACCAACTGAACGAACGAACAAACAAACAACTTACTGACCTACCTAACTACATACCAACCAACCATCCAACCACCCATTCATCCATCCGAACAAACAAACACACAGACTTACCTAGTACCAACCATCCAACCAACCAAATTAATAAACTAACAAACTAACAAACAACTTAACTATTACCTACCAACCAACCGAATGAATGAACGAACAAACAAACAAACAACTTGCCTACCTACCAACCATCCAACCAACCAACCAAACAAACTTGCCTACCTACCTACAACCAACATCCATCCATCCAACCAACCAAATGAACAAACTGCATTCAAAAGTCTGAGACCATTAATGAGAATGCTTTTCTTTGCATTGGAAATTATCAAAACAACCATTTGAGTTGAAAGTTGTACTGAAAAATGAACATTCGTCCAACTTTTGCTTTAATGATAGTAACACTCAAGCTGCGTGAACTCCCCCAAGCCAGTGTCAAAATTTTTCTTATTAGTGACCTAGAAATAGAGCAGAATCTTAAATATGTATTATTCGTTTTATGTATTTATGTTTTTCAATTATAGGAAATTTGTCAATTATACAGTTTAGCAGTAAAAAAAAAAAAAAAGACCATTGAATGCCATGACTGACCAATCAGAATCAACTTTCTAGAGTGCTGTATGATAAGGACACCTACAACTGCGGGTTGTGAAGTACGTGCACACTCTGAAATGTTTAGATGTCTGATGGGGCCTCAAAGGGACAAGGCACAAAAGCAAAACAGAAAAGAGAACTTACATTACAGTGTCAGTGTATCTCTCTGGATCTGTTTATTCCTGCTGTGTGTTGAAAG
>NW_015553403.1:782003-784739 GCF_001515605.1 Sinocyclocheilus anshuiensis
CTACATTCGGAATGATTCCTATCGCAAGTGTTCCATACTCTGGGAGCAACCAGTTCCATCTTTGGGAAGATTCAAAGGGAGGAAAACAGAGGGAGAGAGGGAAAGATGTTCCTCTGCATCAGACACTGAATCAGCTCCCGACTGTTGAGCAGGAGGACATGGGCCTGTGCGGTTTGGTAAATGGATATCTGCATCAAATTCAAAGCAGGTACAGTGCATGGGAGAAAGACTCACACATGCCAAACTAATAACCAGCAACAAAATGTGTGTGGTTGCACTCAGGAAATCAGTACTGAATGGTATATTTAGGTCAAGATAAGGAGACCAAAATGCTTGCTTAAAGGCATGAAGTTCAATACATCTTTGGAGAGCGCACGGCTCTCGGCAGCCAGCTTAAGGAAGAATCTGAGAATGCATGACTCATCCACAGCATGCATTGTTTTCTTTCTTTTTTTTCCTCTTATTGCAGTTTAAATTAATTACACACCCAAAAAACCTAATTTAGTTTTGGATACTGGTTCCAAACATTGGAAATGGGTTTTCTTAACATTAAATTAAACAGTGACCTCAAATGCCTTGTGTAGCAGAAACCCAAATGAACTGAGAAAACGCAATAAAATTAGACACGTCAATGTAACCCAACTGAGTCTTTTGCAGTACACAACTAGTGAGCAATAGCGCAAATAGACTCACTGAACCACGTACTTTCAAACATTGTCTTTAAAACAAGCAGACTCATAATGTTTGACTCATGCATCGAGAACCAATGAGTGAGCTGAGCATTCGAAGTGAAGAGATCACACACGTGAAATATAATTTTCTTTAAAACATAACATATATTAAAAAATATGAAATAATAAAAATAAAGATAAAATATTAGAAAAATAGCTCTTAAACTAAAATATTAAATAATGTAATTAATAATTTATTTAGAATATATAATTTATTTATATGAATATTAAATATATTTAAATAATTTACCCTTTTTAGTTAAATCCATGATCTGTATTTTATATTAAATAATGTTTTAATTTAATTTGATTTAAAATATTGTTTATTTACAGTACAGGTGCATCTCAATAAATTAGAATGTCATGGAAAAGTTCATTTATTTCAGCAATTCAACTCAAATTATGAAACTCGTGTATTAAATAAATTCAATGCACTGCTGTGTGTTGAAAGGAAATCTTTCATCTGATCTGGGCAGTAAAATCTGTTCTCACAGGGGAAGCTGAGTTTTTATCTGTCAAAGATTACCCATATGGTAATCTCTCTACACAGAGAGTTTCAGAGACGTGTTCTGTGTTAAGTGCTGTGATTGATAAGAACTCAGCAATCTCTTTTTGTTTCTGGTATGTGTGTCTAGGCCTCATCCCCTGATGCCAAACGCTTTCCAGGTAAGATAAATCACAACCTGTTTTTATTTTGCTGAAATATTACACTGCATAAAACAAATATTTTTTCTGAATCAGGATTTTGTCTTGTTTTCCAGTAAAAACATTCTTAAAACAAGATATATTACATCATAAGCAAAGCTATTGCTTATAGGTTTAGTTTCAGAGAATATATCAATTACATTTATTTTCTTACTCAATTTAGTTTCTTGATTAATGCATAAATCTAATTTGATTTGGAGAGGTTTCTGCTTAAAACAAGACAAAAATATTTCACAATTATACAATTTGTGTGGGACTTCATATTAACACAATATATTGGACTGTTTTTTTATGGACTTTTATTGGACCTCTCAACATTGTGTTTCTGCTTAAAAATTTCACAGTTATTTGATTTACAATCATTTATTTTAATAACATCATATTTAATCATGTATTACAATCATATAATTTTATACATATTTATACTGTAAGAAAATACTGTTTTTTTTTTTTTTTGCAGTGTGAGAAGAAAGCAATCCTGAACTGAACTTTAAATAGAAAAGATCAAAACCATCCATCCTACAACAAATATTTCTTTAAGTGTGGGTGCAAACACAGTGAAAGTGGTGACGAGCAAAGAAAGAAAAGGAAAACGGGGTCAAAATAACATCTTTCCAGCTCTTCATTGAGACAGTCTGGGTGTGAAAGAGAAGACCACGTCCAAAAGCTGTTTGTTTTCAAACTTGTGACGGCTGCGTACATTCCTGCACGGCTCCTCACTCAGCCTCGGGGCTTTAGGTACACAATCAGAGTCACTGTTCCATCGCTCTTATCGCAGCAAGAGCACACAGAACCGCCTCACCTCCTCTCCCGCAGCCCAAACACACACTATATTCACCCAGCGTGTCGGTCATGCCAGCCTCTGACCTGTGGGCATGTCCTCCCCCTGCAGCGCTCATGCGGGCACCTGCTGTCATTTTCACCGTCATCAGCACTGTCACAGATGTCAGTCTTGACATCACAATGTTAAGCAGGCTCATACATATGCATAACAAATACATGTTCCTTTTCTATTATGTGTATATTGATCTATCAATCTAAAAATGGCGTAGGATTTACTTTGGAACAATTTTCACTAAGAAATTGGAAAGAAATGAAATCTATCTATCTATCTATCTATCTATCTATCTATCTATCTGCTGTTACTGTATGTATAACATTTACATTTTTATCTAATAGTAATAATTCATATTCTATAATAACAATTAATATTATAACAATTAAATTATATTAAGCCTTTAAATAAGATAAAAGTCTTTAGCCTATTTAAATACATAAACAATATTTGATGAAATGAATG
>NW_015553403.1:784829-790345 GCF_001515605.1 Sinocyclocheilus anshuiensis
AGCCAAAATCATCACAATTAAAAGAACCAAAGACTTAAACTACTTCAGTCTGTGTGCATTGAATTTATTTAATACAAGAGTTTCACAATTTGAGTTGAATTACTGAAATAAATGAACTTTTCCACGACATTCTAATTTATTGAGATGCACCTGTATATCAAAATTATTTAATTTACCTTTCAGTTAAATACATGCTATATATTTTATATTAAATAACTAATTTATTAATTTATTTAGATTTAATATATTGTTTATTTATATTAATATTATTTATATTTAAATAATTTACTTTTTTCAGTATCTCAGATATTTAGTTGTATGTTAGTCCAGTTTTGAAAGTTACAATGTGAGACAAATGTATGCTTCAGATTTCATTGCTGGAATTTTTTTTTTTTTTAGTATGTTCAATTGTGAAAGGCTGACAAGGATAAGGAAAGAATGTACAAAATGACTGCAAGCAATTTCCAAAGAAGGGATCACTTTCTTCTTCAAGCATTCACCTCATCCTCCTCTGCATAGAGCTCCAGGAGCGCTCCATGTTCTGTCCCAAACACAGTCCATATGGGTCAGCTCCATCAGTCGGAATTTGGGATAGAGAAAAAAATTTAATGCATTATTGAATGCATTTTTAATTTCACGTGGCCAGACTTTCTGATCCATCTGTCAAATACATCCCTGCTTATACTTGCTGAGAATTCATACTGGATCTATATCAAATTTTTCTGAAAACTGATTCACAGTGCACACGCCAGCCGAGACCGAGTCTCAGTTTGCAAAATTGCAAGCAGGTGTTTATTCGTCATCCCCCTCTTTAGCTCATTTAAGCATGCCTCTATTTCTATAATAATTGCTGCATTTAAGCTCAACTTGCATCAAACTCCACAAGCTTTCATTTCATGCTGCTGGTCGTAAACATAAGGACACCGTAATACTGTTTCTTGGAGCTAGTGAATAAGGTGGCCATAAATGAAGCCTGGTTTCCTCCACACTTCCTGCAGTAAAGAACAGTCATCGTTTTTGGCACCGAGAAACCGAGGGGGGAATGTGAGTGAGCAACACGCCATATAATGTGAGACCTGACAAATACTGCGATGATTTACTCTGAAACAGATCTGGAATAAGAGGGCGGCATTCTATAGGTTTTATAATGCACTAAACACCCACATGCGCACACCGCTGGATAAGGTTAGCGTAAACAGCGCAAAGAGAAGGGGTTTATGACTGCACCATGTGTGCTTTAGAGGGGTTAATCTGACTCTTGCTCTAATGGCTGCCGGTTCTCAATGATAGACCAGACCTGGAGGTGCGGCCCCTAATGCAGGTGAGGAAAGGCTGGGGCCCCTTTGAACAGGTTCTTTAAGGTTACTGAAAGAAAAAAGGGAAGAAAGAAGCACCGTCCTATTCGGATCTCTGTGTTCAACTGACTATAGAAAACACAAGGCGCCCAAAAATGAATTCTGTCATCATTTACTCACCATCATGTCGTTCCAAACCCATAAGACATTGATTAATCTTCAAAACCCAAATTAAGATATTAAATGAAACCTGAGAGGTTTCTGTCCCTTCACTGAAAGGTGACCAAAACCTTGAAGAGCCAAAAAGGTCATAAAGTTGAAAATTAATCCACTTGAATCAAGCGGTTTAATACAAGTTTTGTGAAGAGATACGATTGCTTTACATGATGGACCGATTTAATTTAATTTATTTACAACTAAACAATGATCGACACATACATAGAGCACATTACATGTAAACACAGAAGCTCAAACACAGAAGCCCCATTTATATGGATTAGTTTTAATGCCTTTATGACCTTTTTATATCTACTAAGTTTTGGTTACCTGGAATTTCAAATGGAGTGACAGTAGCCTCTCAGGTTACATTAAAAATATTGTAATTTGTGTTTCAAAGATTAACTTAAGTCTTAGAAACGCTGTTATTTACTCAATAACCTGTGTATGGATGTCTCAGAACAGCCTCGTCTCATGTTTATACGTAGGTATTAATACGTAACATTTACAAGCACAAAACGTACACTTTTGTACGTTTTTATTAATGTTAAAACGTACAATTTAGACGTATTTCAACGTTTAAAACGTACAAATCGCTACGTATTTTTAGCTAAAAAACGTAAAAATATTTACGTATCTTTTATATCATTAAGATATTCGTATCAATGCATTTTTTTTTCATTTTATCAATAAGCGATTTAGATTTTTAGACCCCTTAACCTACCACGTTTTATAGAACCACATTTTACGTAAAATACATACGAATTATCATGAGATCACGTTGCTCAGAAGTACCACTTGATGGTCATCCCTCGAGAAGCCCTGCTGTTCGCACTGTTTCACACTTTAACACCCCACAGCTGTGGTTCGAGGAGGGGTTCGTCCACCTTTGAGAGTTCCTCGCATCGCCTGAGGCTGCTGGGTGGGTGGAGCGCTGAAAACATAAGGGATCAAAGTCGTGCTGTTGTGTACACACAGCAAGACAAAACTGACAAACATACGCTTCATCTGAACCCAAGACAAACTGAACTAGCCACACTCTCCCAAGCACCATAATCTATTTCTCTAGCTTTTTTTCTCTTAAAGGGACAGTTCAATCAAAAATTAAAATTCCGTCATTATTTACTCCCCGTCATATCGTTCCAATTTTTCCCCCCAGATGTTTTCTATAAAACGACTGTTCATAGTGATTGGGTCTGCTAAAACATAAGACTTATGTGTTACATTAAAAGTCTGAAACCAGCGACTTAAGCGTTAAACCTCTGTCACTGGAACCCCATTTGAGAACAGTGATGAAGAGGAATGAATAACTAAAAATGAAGGAGTGTGTGAAAATTTATTTAAATTTCAGTCTGTTTATCACATAAACCTATATTGCTTTTGAAGACTGGAATATAGCACACAAGATAAATGGACAACTTCTATGCTACTTTGATTGCGTTTGGAGCTGTGTGAAGTTAAAATTCACCTTGTGTTCCACAGAAGAAAGCAAGTCATACACTTTTTGAATTACATGACAGTGAGTAAATGATCAATAAAATAAAACACTTTAAAACAAAATACACATATCTTTAATGATAAAGTTGCAATTTAGTGTATAGTATACAAAATACATTAACTTTAAATGCAATGTTGAATAACACACTACAGTTGAAATTACAATTAATTAGTACGTTAGTAAATGCATCACAATAAGAGTACTTATACAAAGCCTGACAAAAGATTATTAAAACATAATGATTTAAAATGTAAAGTATAACTTTTAATTTGATAATATTACAAAATTAACTTTTTAAAAGTATACTTAAACAAATTCTTGAAAGTCTACTCTTTTTAAGTACACTTAAGTGGCCTTTTATTTCGATTCATATGATTTTATCTGTAAGAACACTTTTTGAAAAAAATATACTTTTAAAGTTTGAAGTACACTACAAGTGCTCAACTCAATACATTCAAGCACATTTCTTTTTCACAAGGTATTCCAAAATTTAAAGCCCAGAACACAGAGATTTAATCTTGTTAGATTGAGGGGAACAAACATTAATCTCTGCAATCATTATAGTTACGAATATAGACAGTGATGTAACCCAAGCATGACACTCTTTCTACTTTCTACCACTTTCTACCATGCTAAGCCTGTGAGAGTAAAGAAGCCAAAGAGGAGGCCACAAAGACACAAACAACCCCTTTGCTCTCAGATAAGTAAGTATGTCTCGTGCTAAAGACACCTGCTCCGCAGGCACAAACACCACAAATTTGTCTACACATATCTGGAAAAGGCTGGAAAGAACTGAAGCCAAGTCTACTGGATTTGGAATCCCTGCCTCTTTTTTAATCCTTCGGCTAGATTGATGGTTAACGTAAGTGCTTTTGTTTCCTGAAGTTATTAAACACATTTATCAAGCATCTTGCGATTGTTAGGTGGAGACGGCGAGAAAAAGGGGCTTAAGTGCTGGCATGCTGTGAGATGTGATTAAAGAGGGTTTAACGAGCTGCAAAAACTTCTCCCGCAGCCCGCGCTCTCTCATCACACCCTCTCCACCGGAGACGCCCAATCAGAGTGTTTGTGTGTTTTAGCGCACAGTGTGACTGCATCTGTCTTAGGTCATTCTTTGGATGGGCACCTCACATGTGGCACTTAATGCTGAGTAAGGTTTGATTACCAACTTGGCATACTGAAGTACAGGTGCTGGGTGGGCTAATAAAGTCTTTCTGCCAGGACTTCAGAGCAGTAAATTTAGATAGTCTCTCTTTTTCCTATGAGCACCGTTAGATTTATTCACATTACATTTATTAATTTGGCAGACGATTTTATACAACTTAAATTTATTATGCAAATAAATTTGCTTTTCTAATGTGTGTTTCTGGTCTTATTGTGCATGATTAATCACTGCATGTTATTTTGAAGAAAGTCATCAAGATGTAACTTGTTCTGACAAAGGTATCAAGGCTGAATAGCCTATTGGTTAATGTTAACCAACAGGCAAACACTAGTCTATCATAGTTTTACCATTTTGCCAATAGTTAATGGATTCATTTAATGGTTAGAGAGTCAGACTTGTAACCCAAAGGCTGTGGGTTTGAGTCTCGGTACCGGCAGGTATTGTAGGGGGTTCCACCCTCAATACCACGACTGAGGTGAGACCCTTGAGCAAGGTACTGAACCCCCAACTGCTCCCTGGGAGCTGCAGCAAAAATGGCTGCCCACTGCTCCGGGAGTGTGTTCACTACTCACTGCTGTGTGTGTGCACTTGGATGGGTTAAATGCAGAGCACTATTCCGAATATGGGACAACATACATGGCAACATGGCAATATGTCACTTCACTCATTCACTCTCTCACTCACTCACTCACTCACTCACTCACTCACTCACTCACTCACTATCAGACATTATATATTTGTATAGACATTATATATAACATTATATATTTGATATATATTGAGATGCTCACCTTGATCTATAGCCTTCACATCTTGTGATCTTCACACAATTTTAATGTATTAAAAGCACAAAAACCATAATATCTGTGGGCTATTCTTTATATATATATATATATATATATATATATATTATATATCATTCTTGTAAACGGCAACTGGGTTATCCCTGGTTTGCAGTACCATTTGAGCTTTGTAAAATGTAAAAAAATTCATAATAATTTAAGAAATCATTTCTATAAAAGGATATACCAGACTTTCATATTTAAGCTCAAATAATTTAATCAAGCTTAGCTTGATTATTTAAACAATGAAAAATAAGTGAATGAGAGCTTAAAACTTTTTTACTTTATTGCATATTGTTATTATTATTTTTTCATTAAAGAACATCGTGGGGCTGAATGATAAGGGATATGGGGCGATGCCAGTGGTGGAGCAGACGCTTGCGAGCTATCTCTACCCATCCTCAACATCGTCCCTGAAGGCCCCGAAGCTTACCACCAGGCCCGTTAGGCTTACATCGAGTCTGGTTGGGAAAGCTTATACGGCGGCAGGGCCGGCTGGC
>NW_015553403.1:790379-790697 GCF_001515605.1 Sinocyclocheilus anshuiensis
CACACCCCTCCACAGAAAGATCGGGGGTCGGGGCGACGCTCTCAGTCGGGGTCTTCTAGACCGAAAACAAATCTGCGGACCGTTATTTTGTCTAAGAGGACCTCGGCTAAATGGATCTCCGTCTTCTGAACCGCGCAATCAAACGGCTTCGGTTCAAGATGCTCACTATCAAGCAGATAGTATCTCAAATCCAGTCCGAGGACTGGTTTGTTACGATAGCTCTCAAAGACGCTTATTTCCATGTTTCCATCCTTCCTCAACACTGGAAGTTCCTGAGGTTTGCTTTCGGGGGCGAAGCATACCAATATCGAGTTCTTC
>NW_015553403.1:790934-791821 GCF_001515605.1 Sinocyclocheilus anshuiensis
TATATATATTTATAAAATATAAAAGTACAGTCTTTTTCTCACAAAGATATATCATATGGCTTGTGAAGACTTGGATTATAATGCACAAATGTAATAAATTATTTTTATGAGTATTATATTTTTTTAGCTACAGCTCCTCCATGGCAAACAAAACAAATAAATAAATGACATGTAATGTTAAAATTAAGTAAATGTTAAATAAATGTTACAGATGCACTTCTTTAAACAAGTTGTCATCACCAAAAAGCGAATCTCAGGAAAAGGGAAACGTTAATGAGATAATTTATCTTGTTAATAAGAAATAAGATAATGCCTCCATTTTTGCAAGCAAATTCCTCTTTAATCAAAGAGGCCGAATTCATCCTCACACTTCCTGTGGTATTTTGTGAAATACACTGTTTAATTAACAATTACACAACAGAGCTGTCCATCACCGCGCTGTCATGTGTCCTGCGGCCCCTGATGTCTGTGTAAACAGGGGAACGGGAGACTGAAACCTGACCTGAGATCAGTGTAATATTAATGAGTGTGTGAGTGGTGACCTCTGCTCTCTACTTGTAGCTCCCTCATAGACTGCTTCTCATTTGCCCTGCAATTCTGATGCCCATCCGCCATACAATCCCAGACATTCCATGTGCAATTTATGGATCTTATTAAACCTCTCAATATGTATGCCCTTGGCACTGTTAGGAAACTTCAGTCTGGCAGCATCTAAAAGAAGACTTTTATCCCCCATTTCTCCCCATCTTCTGCATTCACACAAGTGATATCGGTTCCATCTGAATATTTCATTCAGGGCAGTTTTAGATGGCGGTGCTGCTCGAATTGAAAGCAAAGCCCATGTTGGAAAGGGATTTCTAAAGCCTCTACTTCATTCTGGAAATTCA